>NC_134783.1:6791753-6794253 GCF_046742065.1 Oratosquilla oratoria
CTCTCTCTTCTTTGCTCTAGTGTCTGTAGTTCAAGTTTTGCTAGTCTCTCTTCATATGATAGTTTTGAGAGTGTTGGTGCCAATTTTGTAATTGCTCTTTGTATTCTTTCAAGTTTTTTTTTATACATTTTTTTGTACTTGGTGACCACATCGTTGCAGCATATTCCAATCTTGGTCTTATCAGAGTGATTAGAATTTTCTTCACCATTTCTTCATCCAGGTATGTGAATGCCACTTTGATTGTTCTTATTAAATTATAACTTTCTCCAAAAATCTTATTTATATGTTTCTCAGGTAACATATTATTCATAACAATGACTCCCAGGTCCTTCTCATTTATTTTTTTATTCCTTCTTCTCCCAATTTATATGATCCTGTTATTCTGTTTTTGCTTTTTCCAAATTCCATTATACTACACTTTTTAGTGTTGAACTCCATCTCCCACTTACTACTCCACCCCCATACTTTATTTAGATCACTCTGTAGTGACTCACAATCTTCTTCCGTGTTCACTTTTTTTAATGGTTTTGCATCATCTGCAAAGAAGCTCATATAACTTTCAATTTCTTCATCCATATCATTAATATATATAGCAAACATTATTGGGGCCAGAACTGTTCCTTGTGGAACACCGCTTATTACGTCATCCCCTTTTGAGTGCTTGTCTCTTATCACTACTCTCATTTTTCTTTCTAGCAAAAAGTCTTCCATCCATTTAAGCAGTTTGCCCTGTATTCCTCCTTCAGTTTCTAATTTCTTAAGCAACTTCTTATGTGGTACATTGTCAAAGGATTTTTTTAGGTCAAGAAATGCACAATCAGCCCATCCATCTCTTTCTTGTATTATATCTATTAGCCTTGAATAGAAACATATTAAATTAGTGACGCATAGTCGTCCTTGTCTGAATCCAAATTGTCTTGGATTAAGCACGTTGTTTTTTGTTTTTGTTTTCTAAATATTTTACCCATTTACTTTTGATAATTCTTTCACAAATTTTTGCTATTGTACTTGTTAAAGAGACTGGTCTATAGTTGGTAGGGTCTTCTTTATTACCTCCTTTATATATAGGTACTATATTTGCTTTTTTCCAATTTTCTGGAACTTTTCCTTCTTTCAAGGAACTATTTATCATGCTATGTATTTTGTCTGCCAGTTCATTTCTGCATTCTTTCAAAATCCAGTTTTGCTATTTCATCTGGTCCATGCGATTTTCTAACATCAAGATTACTCAAGTGTTTCATTATTTCATTCTTTGTTACTTCTATTTCTTTCATATGGGGGACTTTTTCTTTCCATTCGATCTCTTCCGGTTGTATATTCTCCCTTGTAAACACTGATTTAAAATGCTTGTTCATAATTTCCGCCATTTCTATTCCCTCTGTGTATTCAACTCCTCCTTGTCTTAATTTCTCCAAATCTTGTTTGTTTTTCAGTTTGTTGTTTACAAATCTGTAGAATAGTTTTGGTTGATCTTTACATTTTTCTATGACATCTTTTTCATATTTTCTCTTTTCCTCTCTGCACGCTTGTACATATTCATTTCTATAACAAGTATATATTTTCCATTTTTCAGGTCTTTTGTTTTTCTTCCATTTGGTCCAAGCTTTGTCTCTTTTGTCTTTTAACACTTTACAACTTTTGTTGTACCAGCACTTTACATAATCATTTTCTTGTTTTTGTCTTGGGACATACTTTTCCACTCCTTTTTAATAAATTCTTGTCAAAATATTCCATTTCTCTTCTACTGTTGTATCTTCTTTGTGTATTCTTTCCCAGTTTTCATTTTGAAAGAATTCTCTTATTTTATAAAAAAAAAAATTCATATATCAATCTTCCTTTTCTATATTGTTCATTTATTTTCATGTATTTTTTCTCATTTAGTTCTAGTTCTATCAATATGTGGTCACTTTTGCTTATTGGTGCCTGGTATTCTATCTTTTCCACTATTTCAGGTTCTGATGTGATTATTAGGTCTAGTCTCGATGGTTCTTCTTCATCTCTATACCTAGTGTTCTCTTGGATCCATTGTGTCATTGTGTGGTCAATAATCATCTCAAGTAGAACATTTCCCCATGAGTCTTCTCCACCCTTTACGGTTATCTCTTCCCAGCAGATTTCTTTGCAATTAAAGTCGCCCATCATAACTATTCTTCCTCCATCTTCCATTATCTTGTTTAGTGTTATTCTTGTGTCTTCTAACATACTTTTATGTTCACTCTCTTCCCACGAGGCTGTTTTTGGGGGCACATAGTTTATTACAAACTTTCTGCTCTTCTTATCTCTGTCTTCTACTTCTATCATAATCATCTCTACTCTATTCTTTCCATATGTGACACTCTTCACGTTTATATCCTTCTTAGTCAGGAACATAACTCCACCCCCTTGTTTTATCTCTCTGTTTCTAATCCAATAATTATATGCATTGTGTCCTATGCTGTTGGGTGGTAGTGGACCTTTTAATTTTGTCTCAACAATTCCCATTATGTCCGGTTCTTTTTCC
>NC_134783.1:6799253-6804253 GCF_046742065.1 Oratosquilla oratoria
GTAACAAACTAACTATCTATCTTTATCAGTATAATCTCACATAATATGTCTTCGATCGTAGTAAATAACATGAAATATTAAGGTTATGTGGCCCTCCATGCCAACAGAGTCGTGATTAGTGGCCCTTTGGGAAAAAAGGTTCCATACCCCTGGCCTAAAGGGAGCGTTTCATAAACTTGCGGGGCACTGGACAATAACTTCTTTTATGTACAGATGAATGCTTCAGGTCAGGGAGATGCTAATGGAGTCGTGATAATGCCCGTATTGTCCTAATTTTGCATCCCTCTTTCCCTTTCCTTACTTCGGTAATCTTAGAACGTTTTAGGGTAATTATGAAATTCGTCTTTTTCATAAAAGCAGCAAGAAAAAACACACTGATGATTGTATACTCTATTACCTGACTTTTCTGCGTTGGTCTGTGCTTTTTCTTCTTCTTCTTCTTCTTCTTCTTCTTCTTCTTCTTCTTCTTCTTCTTCTTCTTCTTCTTCTTCTTCTTCTTCTTCTTCTTCTTCTTCTTCTTCTTCTTCTCCTTCTTCTTCTTCTTCTTCTTCTTCTTCTTCTTCTTCTTCTTCTTCTTCTTCTTCTTCTTCTTCTTCTTCTTCTTCTTCTTCTTCTTCTTCTTCTTCTTCTTCTTCTTCTTCTTCTTCTTCTTCTTCTTCTTCTTCTTCTTCTTCTTCTTCTTCTTCTTCTTCTTCTTCTTCTATCTTTCCCTCCGTTTTCTTTGACTTTACTCAACACTGAAGCCATTAATACCTTTCTTTTGGTGCTGAATTAAACTAATTATAAAGTATTACATAACTTTTTTCTCTATTCCTATAGTGAATCGCACTGCAGCAGTTACAATGCCGGTGGTTACCTGTTTGAAAAAGAATAGAAAACGTGACTGAAGGTTGTTCATGATGATTATACCAAGATCCTTTTCGCTTTCCAAATAACTTAGTCATATTTAGTGTTATCTTTAATCGTGTGTGCATGTATGTGTGTACATACGCTCATATATATATAAATATATATATATATATATATATATATATATATATATATATATATATATATATATATATATATATATATATATATATATATATATATATATATATATAGTGGCGTCCTGTGGTGAGATGAAGTGGAGGATGGGAACTTCAGATGTGTGCGACATAGTGTCCACATGCACAACATTCCAGTGAGCTACGTGCCAACACTCTCGAATATGTCGACAATCCCTCGACTTCATCTCACCGCAAGCCGGCACTGCATGCATACGTACACATACACACATACATACATACATACATACATACATACATACATACATACATACATACATACATACATACATACATACATACATACATACATACGTACGTACATACATACATGTTAAAGTATGGAAGATAGATGAGCTTTGTAGTGACGTAAACACAGAAAACATACACGCACATACATACATAAACAGACATATATACACACATACACACAAACATATATACATGCATACATACATATATACATAGATACAGAACATACGCAAATATATGCAGTAGGCTGGATGCGTGACGTCCGCTGAGCCGCTCAATCCTCGGAATGATGACATGGCCCCTCGCCGAAGGACCTCGAGCACTTTAGTCGGCAAGAGAGAGGACTGAGAGAATCATCTCCGGCGACGGACTCCGAGGGCGAGCGGTGTCCGCCGCCACGCCTCATCTCCTAGAGAAGCACCATCACCGCCGCGGGCCAGGGCGACGCCCACTCTACGTCGTCTCCATCGTCGTTGACTCACCAACAGCCGCCCCTCCTCCAGAAGAAGCGTGTCCTCCCTCTTATTAGGTGTCGCGCTCGATCTTCTCGCTTCTTCCGTCCGAGGACGCACTCGTAGCGGCGATGGTCACCCTCCGAGGGCGAACGTAGGCCATCTTGCCACCCGACTCTCCAGCTGCGAAGAGCCCTTGTTCTATGTCAGTATACATGTCGCCAGCTGCCCCTCCAGCTGGAGAGCGGCGTCCCCTCAGCTGAATAAGATCTGCTGGTGGCAGCGGCAGTCGAGAAGGAAATATAAAAAGGAAAGCTCCCCACTTTGCGGTTCCTCAATCTTTTGGCCTCTCTTACCTCGAGCCTCAAGCTTTTTCTCCCAAAGTTGGTGTCTCAAGTCCAGTGCAGGACTTCCTGAGTAATTTGGCTTCTGTGGGAATCTGTTGGTTTTATTAAGAAGCTTAAAAACCGCCTTACGGGGTGGCGTTTTAACCTACCTCCTGCAGAGGGCTTTCAGGGCCTTTGTCCCTTGAATAACCTGAAATGCAGTCATAAGCAAAACTATTAAGCATTAAGTTCCACAATAACAGGATTCATGGAAATTCCACGGTTATCCAACTTTGAAGTATTACGAAGGAGTCTTCAAAGTCTCCCGAAGGAGTCTTCAAAGTTTCCCGAAGGAGTATCCAGTCTCATGAAGGAATCCTCAAAGTCTCCCGAAGGAATTTCCGGAGTAGTCTTCAAGAATACCAATTAACATGGAAAGCATGATGCATAGGACTCGTGGAAATCCCATTGATATTCAACTTTTGCGGGCACTGTTCTTTTGGCACCCTGTGCTGGACTGTATAATTAATTATTCTTTATAATCAACCATAGCTCCAATGGAAGTTTCAGGCGAATTTAGTCGGTGCGTTCAGTCGGTGGGTTCAGTTGGCGAGTTCAGCTGACGAGATCGGTCGGCGAGTTCAGCCGGGGAGTTCGGTCGATGAGTTCAATTGGCAAGTTCGGTCGGAGAGTTCAGATGGTGAATTTGTTTGTCAAATTCGGTCGGCGAGTTTATTAGGTGAGTTTAATCGGCGAGTTCAGTCGGTGAGTGTGGTCGGCGAGTTCAGTCGGTGAATTTGATCGTTAGATTTGGTCGATGAGTTTGGTCGGCGAGTTCGGTAGATGAGTTTGTTCGGCGAATTCAGTTGGCAAGTTTGGTCGGCGAGTTCGATCGGCGGTTTCGACCTCTCCAATAAGGTATAACATGCCGTCCTTGGGCCTTGTATGTGGGAGTTTTAGGGTCACGGACAGACACACAGATACACTTTCGCATTTATCATAGTAAATATCGTGTGTGGATAGGAGGTAAAGGGAACACGGGCTGAGGGAAATACTTTTATTCCTTACTAGTTTCGCCTGAGTGGCTTCTTCAGAGGAACATAGTTTGAAGTCAAGTTGGTCAATATGGCAAAAGAAGGAACGTGGCAAAGTGTCATGTTGGTCCTCCACATGACCTCATCTGTCGGTGTGACGGGCTATCACAGCGGGTGGACCAATTATCCGCCTGTTGGTATTCGCGTGGCTGAAATGTCCGACTGGATCAGGGGCTCTGTGTTTATTATTCATGACGACAAAGTGTGCTGCTGCTTTAGCCCATATTAAATCCCCAGTCCTTTTATTAATGTTATCATGGATGTTGATAAAAACGGACTCCATCGCCTTTCTTGCGGTGTAATGTTATCCATAGTAGACATCATTCAATTTCTTCGAATTCTACAAGGACCTTGGTGAATTTTTATTTGCCTGAAGTACATGGCATCTATGAAAATCTGCCACCAGCCAGTTGGACCATTAAATTCCAAACTACAATATCCTTGTTACCGATAATGGTTGTGGTTACATAAGATGGACTTTAATGCGGGCGAGATAAACTCCAAAGAGGGAGTTTTCTTCTATTTATCAATCTGGAGTTATTAACAAAATAGAATATATATAGGCTCTTTGAGTAAAATACAGTAAGTGCCGGGCCTTGACCTCGGGCACACCTGGCTGGCAGGCTTGACCTGCTCAGCTCTGGCCGGTAGGCTCTTGACCTGCCTAGCTCTGGCGTCTGGCCGGTAGGCTCTTGACCTGCCCAGCTCTGGCGGGTAGGCTCTTGACCTACCCAGCTCTGGCGTTCGTGACATAGGTGTCGTAGGTTAATATAGGGGGTTAGTGGGTTGTTGTAAGTAAAGGCGTTAGTCTCGCTGTTCTATACATTGGGGTCAGTTTTATATATGAGGGTTAGTCGTATAGTTGGTGGGTGTTGTTAGTTATATTATATATATGTTAGCTTATGGGTAATATAATAGGGCAGTTGTAATAAAGGATTTTTAATAGGTTAGCCTAGTGACATTGGGTATCTATATCTTGTTTGTCTTGAAATGTGCTGCATTAGATGTATGTACTGGGAAATGCAAGGTAAGCAAGAGGGGATGGTTAGTAATGGTTACATCCTCCGTAAGGGGCACCGTCCTGGTCTCCTGGTAAGGGGAATTGGTGTATATCGGATTAAGTGATGTAACAACTACTACAGTGGGGAAACATCATCCGACCTGAAAACTCGAGTCCGAGAACATAGATACGATGTCCACCATGAAGTCACCACCAACGCTTGTGTTACACACAGGAACAGTAGCAGCGATCTGATGGAATGGGAAAAGACAGAGCTACTGATAAACGAGCCCAACAAAATTCGAAGAAAATTTTTGGAAGCAGCCATTATCATCCAAGGATCCAACACGATTGAAAAAAATAGAGGCCTGTTTGATATTTCACCCCACACTCTGATTCCTTTGCTTCTAATTGCCAACAAAATATTGGAAAGCTATCCCTAGTTGCCCTCCACATCTTTTTATTCTCATGACTTTTGTCCATCATCAGTGGACAAATGCCCCCTCACCTTGTTTCTTCCCCCTTCACCATATTTCTTCCCTTTTCACATTTATTTATCGGCGGTGAAAAAAATACCTGCAGCCTGACAATTGCTCCCTCTCCGCCTTAATCTTTCCAATGCCCTCTGTTCCCCCAGATCTTTTTATTTATTCTCAGATATGTGTACCACGACTATGTATTTGATAAAGCTGTAACAAGCGAAATGTTGTACTATACAAGGCACCGTCTTGCCATGATCTTTCTTTTGATCGACTTATCGGCAACTGCCAATTTCATGAAAAAAGGAAAAAATTAAGCTGTTTACATCACTCCCCATCCATGTAGTAACC
>NC_134783.1:6809253-6826753 GCF_046742065.1 Oratosquilla oratoria
CATTTTGCTCTCTACGCAACAAAGGAGAGAAAAATCCATCCTGTTTGTGTGACCTCCTCTTGGTAGGTCGCCACACATACCACATTGGTGGCAGTCTAGAGGATTGTAACACACGTTACACTAGTAAACCGCTGTTTTTACCCAGGAAACAATAAAAAAGAAAATCAGTGAATATGGAGAATTTATATAGAAGTATGGCTAACAATAAGAAAAGCAACAAAAATCAGGCCACAAGCCAGGATCAGACTAGGGGCATGCTCTCGACTGACGACATCCCAATATCTATAAGTTAGTCTACATTTGAAATATGCTGTTCCTGTATGGTCACCGAATCTCATTAAAGACATTGACAGATTGGAAAAAGAACAACGGTGAGCCACAGTACTGATTCCAAATACCAGAAATAAATCGTACGAAAATCGACTAATGTATCGTTCACTAGGTACGGGGTACTGGTATATGTAGATTCGTATTAAGTTTATACCATTTTATTCAAAGCTTTCAGGTTTTGCAGTTATGGTATATACACTGTCAACTGTTAAACAGAACGATACAATATTGGTTACATACATAACTGTTTATCACACCACTTCTTGTTGCACAACACCCGTCATCGTCCCAACCGCCCGTCTCGGCCACGCTACCCTGGTGGTCATTGGCCGGAAGTGACAATCTCAGCACTTTCTTGTGTTGGGTTTAGTCTTTAGTCTTTACATTAATTTCGAGAAGGTCCGTTGTCTCACATGGGTGGTGCAACTGCATTGATTATGTATTGTTGTCTATTATCATACATGTTAATTATATATCCAGGGGAGGATCGTTAGTATACGTAATTTGTGTTTTGTGTTTGTTTGGTTACTCGGATGTTCATGTGCGTTCGTATGTCTGTTTGGTGGTCGAGTTGTTGTTGCAGACCCGAAGGTTGCTGACTTAGTTCTTAGTCAGCTAGAAGGGCCGGACATTGAGTGGGTGAGTGAGTGAGGGAGTGTGAGCGAGTGATATTACTCATCATGTATATGGTGGCGTATACACTAAAATATATTATTATTTTTTTTTTTTTTCTAAAAATACGTAGACTGAGGGATGATTTGATACAGTTCTTTAAGATTCTAAAGGGAATTGACAACATCAAAAGTGATTAAATTTTTACAATGAATGCAAATCGAAAAAGAAATAATGGTCTCAAACTGTCAGGAAGTAGGTTTAATTTAGAAATGGGTAGTGTGACGGGATAGGTGTCATCAAACGACGCAGCAAATCGGAATGGCTTTATATTATCTATATTTTTATTATTACTATTACAAGATGTACAAACACAAACTTGCGTGGGTCTACCCACAAATCCTAAGAAAACTTTAACAATATTATTTGAGTCATGTATATTATTACATATAATCACACATTATTCTGGCGACTCCTCGTGTGCTGCGTAATCCTTGTGGTCTTTCTCGATCCTGCCGAGGTTTGTCTTCTCTGCGTCCGTCGCGTCCTATCCGTTTAGTCAAGGTCGTCCTTCGCGGTTACCTAAGCTGAAAGGAGGAGGTATTAGTCCTTGACAGTAGACTGTTTTCTGACGCATTATCGCCATATGTCAAAAAGTTCAAATAAACACAGATATACAAAAACAGTCCTTATCATCTGGGGGGCGGCACCTGAAGGAGCATCCTCGTCAGTCTAGGCATCAGTCCCTACATAATGGCTCATCGTGTTGGTTCCTGCTGCTCCACAGTGTTGACAATCCTTCAATTGTCCACTCACCTCCCAGAAGTACCGATACCCAAGCCTTAGGCGGTGAAGGACAACTTCCTGGGCTCTGGAGAATCGTAGTCCAGGGGTCAACCTTTCATATGTTGAGGCACTATGGCACCAGCGTGCTGAGGATCTCTGGGCTGTCAGCTTCCTATACGCTTGCAGCTCCCTCTTAGCCATTGTCCTTGCTGCATTGGCCAAGATCTCTTTCCGACTCGGGTGGACACAAATTCCGCCGTCCATGCCTCCTGCGACTGCTCTTCTAGCCTCCCTGTCTGTCGCTTCACTTCCTTTAATTCCAACGTGTCCCGGCACCCAGTTCAGGACGACCAATCTCCCTTGCTGAAGGAGGGACTTGAGCTGAAATAATAAAATAAGTCAGTAAGTGCATGCAGTCATTTTGACAATCTCTAGAAACTAGTTGTAGCAACGCTAAACTATCAGTATATACAACAACATTACTCTGGTGGATGCTGAGTGCATGGGTCTGTGCTAGACCCACTGCAACACCCTATGGCTTGTGTTGAATAGTGAGTGCCCAACACCCTTACTCCCTGTCGTGCGTCCTCCGTGACGAACGCTACACCTGCCACGTTGTGTTCAGCGTCTACCGAGCCATCCGTGTAGTACACAACACAATTTTCGGGGTAATGGATCTCATGGTGTCCTCTGCGTCCGCCCGTAGCTGTGGCAGAGGCATACTACGTCTCGACGCCATTATGGAGATCTTGGCCGGCAGACTCTCCCAGGGGGGAAATTGTAGTGACCTTCAACCGGTACATCTTTCCTTTTCTGAAGGATAAGGTCATGCAAGTGAAGGTCCCTTATGCGGCATGCAAACTTTGCTGACCACCTCTTCTGTGGGAAGAGATCAAGATCTTGTTGAAGGGTGCTGATTAGCCTTCGCCGTAGGAACGAGTCTTGTTCCCTCTGAATGATTCTGGTGACGAAGGCTACCACCAGTCCAGAGATCCTCGTACTGATAGGCAGCAGTCCCATTTCTTGCTGCATATTGGCGACCAGAGCCCAGCGCGGCGCGCCAAGTATTACTTGCAGTGCCTGGTTCTGCGCTGCCTCCAATCTGACCAATTGTGTCTCGGATAGACAAGCCAGAGCACTGCTGGCATAGTCTATCAGTGGTCGAATTGTGTTGACGTAAAATATCCGGAGGACAGCGCTGGTGGCTCCTGCTTCTCTGGTCACCAAGGACCTCAATATGTTGATCCGGGAAAGTGCCCTTCCCCGGATGTAGGCCATTTCTGTCGTAAAAGACAGCCTGGAGTCAAGGCAGACGCCAAGGTACATGTGCGTGCTGACCCACTCTACCTCGTGCCTCTGCACCAGAAGCCTGGTCCCTGGCGTCACGCTAAGGCCAAAACATATGTTTTTGGTCTTTGGTGGCGAGATCTTAAGGCCAAGCTCCTCGCATTTTCAGGAGATACTGTTGAGGCACTTTTGCTTCCTCCTAGCCTTGGTCCCTCTGCCTGTTACCACTGGCGTGACATCGTCTGCGTAGGATAAGAGGTGATATCTTGTAGGTAGAGGGATGACTAGCAATTCCACCATCAGCACGCTAAACAAGGTGGGACTTATAACCCCACCCTGAGGTGTACCATTTTCCAGGGGTGATAGCAGGACTCCACTCCCTGTAGACGGACTCTGGCAGTTCTATTGGAGAGGTAGTCCGCTATCCACTGTAAGAGCTTCCCTTGGATCCCTCTAGGGGCAAGACTGTCCAATATTGCAGCGGGACTGGCAAGTTCGAATGCCTTCTCCAAGTCAAAGAAGACGACTCAAGAGTGTCGAGATGCATTGAGCCGTACCTATCCCTCTAGTGAATCCATAGAGGTTCTTCGGTGGTGGTCCCAGTTTCCACTGTAGTCTTCGGAGAACCATCCTATCCATGATTTTCCCCATGCAGCTCGTCAGGGAGATAGGGTGGTATTTTCCAGGCTCCCTGGGCTTGGGGGATAGGCACGATGTCGGCCTGCTTCCAGCTGGATGGAAGTCTTTCAGAGATCCAACTACTATTCGCTACCTGGAGGAATGCTTGTTCACCTGTTTCCCCCGGTGTGCAATCATGGAGTACGTCACTAGGTCGCTCCCCGGAGCAGTGTCGGAGGATCTCCTAAGTGAGGCTTGTTGCTCATGGACGGTGAATGCTATGTCCGTGTCACCCAGACAACCCATGGCAGCTTGTACCCTGGCCCTTTTTGGCTGGTGTAATAAAGCCTGCCTCTGCTGCAGCTCGGCGGGTAGCGTGGCTGTGTGCGTGCATCTGGTAAACTCCTGCGCCAGACTTTCTGCCTCGCACAGTGGTGCCCGGAGAGCACGACGAGGTGGAGCGCGGCTTGTAGCTATGTGGAGTTTGCTCCATAGTGTATGACACCACCTTGGCAATGTTAACAAAGGGGAGGAAGGGGATAGGAGGAGGACGGTAGAGGGTACACAGGAGAATGGGACCGCGATTGGTTCTCGAACCAAACTTGATCGCGAGCATCTGATCATAGTGAAAGTGACCAAGTATAATTGCCTGGCAAGAAAAAAGACGCCCGAGTACAAAGCAAGACTCCGACTCCATGTGCTGAAACCTTGGATCTTGGGGAGAGAGTCGGGGACTGAAATACCCATCGAAGTCAAGCAAATGATATCAGGACTGTGCCTGGCAATCTCTAACAAGGTGCTGGTCCTTTGCGGGGTCCAGCTTTGGACGTTCTGGTAAAACACACATAAATCAAATCTATCCATAGGAATTACTGGCTTCAGTGAGTCTTACTTATTGGAGTTTTTATTTTTTATTTTTCTAGAAGGAAACTTAGCCTAAGGGGTTTGGAGGGTATGCACTTCGCAGTTTGAGGAGAACGCGCTACCGTTGGAGTGGACCTTACCATCGGTAGTGCTGGTGAGAGGGATTATATCCAGCGTCTCCTTTGTGAGCTTAGTCAGATTCAATTTAGGCATACCGGTCGAGCTGGCTCGTGGTATGACCATACGGAGCAAGAGCCCGGAGGAGGTTTTGGCTGTCTCTGACGAGGAGGAGCGAGGACTCAGGACTGGGAAACGTGAGTGATTGCTACGGGTGGAACCTTCAAACCTGGATGCCCTGGACTTGGGGCGTGATGGCCTTGAGCGAGGGTCTTGCGCAGCTTTCTTGGGGGAGGAGGAGTTGAAATTGGAGGAGGAGGAGGAGGAGGAGGTGGAGTAGGAGAAATCGGAGGTGGAGGAGGAGAAGGAGGAGGAATCGGAGGAGGGGGAGTGGAGGGGTTTGAGGCGGAAGGGGTGGAAGCGGAGGAGGTGGAAGGGGAAGGAGAGGAGGCGGTGGTGGGGAGGGTAGAGGCTGGATGGGGTATTGCTGAATAAACAATGCTCAGAGCAAGCACGTGGGCATCCCTTGCCTGGTCGCATCTTGAATCTCCAAACGGGTATTGGAGAGTACTGGCTGCTTCCCCGTCCAAGGTATTGCCGATGACAGATGCGATCCAAGATCTATATATACCAGGTCTAACCACTTCCGACCGAATTTCGAGAGAGTTGGCGCAGCGGGCCCGTGCCATCACCTGGCTGCTCAAAGTGGGGTTCGCGTGTCCCGTTGCTGTTAGTTGATGTTGGTTCGTTGTACGGTCATGTCGCTGCCTCCGCCCGCACCGCTCCACGCAATTAGTTATATTCTGACAATGAAGATCTATATATACCGGTATATATAGATCTTGACAATATGGCTTATTGTACCATTAAGGGTTGTGGCTCAAACCAAAGAGGAATTAAACCAAATGTTAATTTTCATCGTTTCCCTGCAAATACACGCACATGTGAACGTGTACACATATAAGCACACACGACGATATCTCCCCGTAAAATACAAGTATATAAACACACACACACACACACACACACACACACACACACACACACACACACACACATATTTGAACGTGTACACATATAAGTACACACGACGATATCTCTCCTTTCCGTAAAATAAAAATATATAAATACACACACACTCAATATTCAATTTTCTCGGTGCGTAATCGGTTAAGAGTCGGGTAAACGGAGTTAAGGTATCGGCGGTACCTGGTTCGAAGCCAAGCCAGTATTATTTTTGTTTTTCAGTCTCGCTGCGCTTCGAGTCGTTACTCCAACTCTCGTGGGCGGGGAGTTGGAGATATGTGTGCGTGTAAGTTCATAGATCGGACATACGAGCTCTGAGCTCTCTTCCGGGAGGGAAATAGCTGTCGATCACGAGTCCAATACGTGATCCAAAAGACCAAGATGAATCACACACATATGTGAACATGTACTGTACACATATAAGCACACACGACGATATATCTCCTTCCCATAAAATACACACACACACACATACACATATGTGAACGTGTACACATATAAGTACACACGACGATATCTTTCCTTCCCGTAAAATAAAAATATATAAATACACACACATACTTTTAAATAGTCAGATGACCCGGTGGCGCCATTAGTAGCGAGCCTGGCATATAATGCCATACTATCGGCGGTATTTGGTTCGAGTCCTGTCCAGATTTAATTTCTTTTTTCAGTCTCGCTGCGCTTCGAGTCGATACTCCAACTCTCGTGGGCGGGGAGTTGGAGATATGTGTGCGTGTAAGTTCATAGATCGAACATACGAGCTCTGAGCTCTCTTCCGGGAGGGAAATAGCTGTCGATCACGAGTCCAATACGTGATCCAAAAGACCAAGATGAATCACACACACATGTGAACATGTACACATATAAGCACACACGACGATATATCCCCTTCCCATAAAATACACACACACACAGACACACACACACACACACACACACACTGATAATAGCAATGAGCTAGAGAGAGAGAGAGAGATAACGGGTGGGAAATATAATAGTTCCAGTCTTCCTTAGCGTTTCACAGTTTTCTTCAGTGTTTCACAAAGAGAAAACGGAAGCAGCCAGATGACGTCAGAAGCTGCGCAGAACGGCTCAAACGGTTAGACCTGGTGTATATAGATCTTGATGCGATCAGGTCAGGGTTCCCGGTATAGGTAGAGGGGGGGTACTCATCCTTTCGAGATCATTTTGGCTTCGCTCTCTGGGTCCGCGGCTCTTTGGGGGTATATGCCCTCCTCTTTACACCTAGGAGGTTAGGGCTGGAGTGGGTTCTGGGTTTGGGGGTTGGGGAAGGGGGGTTTGACTTGGATCAGGGGGTAGAGGAGAAAAAGGAGGAAGTCAGAAGTTGAGGCTGAAGTGGAGGACTAGAGGGCTGCCCAAGCAGGGAACGGGTGATGGGGACGGGCTGAGTAGTGTCAGCTCACTTTCTCCTTTCGGGGAAGAAGTTGGAGATGCAATGGTGGCGCCAAGGAGGGGAGGGGCTTACGCCACTCCAATGATGAGCCAAGTTATCCCTCAGCCACCCCAATATTGCTGTCAGAATTAAGTGTTTACAGAACTCACTTGATTTACCAATCTATTGTTGCACCAGCTTTTTTCTTTCTATAATTGCATAGCATTACATGGGGCATGTGTGTAGTAGGTTTCCGTCAATTTTGGCAATTGTGCTGACATTTATGGTGGTGGTGTGACATGAAGTGACATGCGATGGATAGAAGAAAGATCGGAAAACGGTGGTCAGCGTCTGTTCTTTGTTAATAAACGTTGTTCTCAGTTTACGGCGGATTATATCCACGGTGAGTGATTATAATAATTTCATAAAATATCAAATAACTAAAGAACACGCCATCAGCCATAATTGGTGACCCCGACGATTTATTTTCATCTGATTCACTCTTCAACTCAAATTATATTCGGATCAACGTTGGATTCTATTTGGACTTTTTGTTTGAATTTTGATGTTGGGTTGAATTATGGATTTGATTTTCGATGTTGGATTGAATTTTGGATTTGGATTCCGACATTGGACTGCTTTTGGATTAGTACTATCAATTGAATTCAATTTTGATTTGGATATACTTTGAACTAAAAAAAAAAAAACTGGTATTACTTTACAAAAACTCAACATCGAATTTTCAAAAAAAATCTTCTGAACTACATAGCGAGTATCGGGAAGTGTGGGAGAAGTGGGGTTTGTGGTTGGGGAGACAGTTTAAGTGATATTTATAAGACTTCGAATTTGAAATGAAGAAGGACGAATTTATGATGCGAGACCGAAAATGTGAGTTTTCACAACTGAAATCAAAAGTTTTGTGAGACAAAAAATCCACAGCCGAGGACTCTTTCTCATTAAGTGTGCAATTAAACTCCAAGACATATACTAATAACCTTCACACTGCATCGAGACTAATAAGGCCTAGTGCAGTGATCAACAACCACAAGCTTATGGTGTCTGCTGCTTCCATTGAATAAGTTCTATTATACGAGTATTCATTGATTCACCGTCATCATTTCAATGATATTGAATTAAGATTTATTTTTTCGACTGTTGAAGTTGATTTTTTTAATCATGTTCTTGGATTTGGCCTTCACCGATTCCAACTTTGGAGCCTTATAAATATCATGCTCAGTTCAAATGTCCTCCCTTACCAAAAACCACAATTTTCCCACCTTTCCCGATACTTGCAATGTAGAGGAATTTTTTGAAAATTTGTTGTTGAGGTTTTGTAAAATCTTACCCAACGAATTTCCCAAAAATTTCGGTAATCATGTATTTTAAGGTCCTAAACTCCCAAGATCATCTGTAATTCCTCATAGAATTCATCCTTTATTCGTTCCTCTTTTTCTTCAGTTGGTGCGTATACGCATATTAGGGTCAATACACAAAAAATATGATAAGTTAGAGTGCACAAACTATAGAGGAATAAGCCCACTATCAACTGCATATAAAATTTTCACCAAGATATTGTATAACAGAATGGAAGAATACATGGAGCATATAGTAGGAGAGTACCAATGCGGCTTTAGAAGAGGGAGGTCAACAACAGATCAAATCTTTGTTATAAGACAACTTATAGAAAAGTATTGGGAATATGATAGGGAACAACTACACCTGTTCATCGATTTTAAACAGGCTTATGATAGAGTGAGCAGAACATCTATGTGGTAAATAATGGAAGAATTAGGAATACCACACAAGTACATCAGATTAACAAGAGCATGCTATGAGAACACAAATAGCGTAGTGAGATGTGGGAGTAAAACTACATCACCTTTTCAGATAGGAGATGGCTTAAAACAAGGATGCATACTCTCACCACTGATATTTAATCTGGCAATGGAAAAAATAATCAGAGTTAGTATGAATAGCAGAGACGAAGGAATCAAATTGGAAGATATAACCATAAAACTATTAGCATATGCTGACGACATTGACATCATGATAGAGAATCAAACAGAAATGGAAAACCTGGCGGCGCTCTTTAAAGAAGCTGCAGAAAGTGTTGGACTCAAGATCAATGAAAGCAAGACAAAGATAATGAAGGTAGCAAGAGAGTCTAATCTGCCAGAAAGGGTACAGATTGCGGGGATGGACATAGAGAGTGTTAAAGATTTTAAATACTTAGGAGTAAAGGTGACCAATGACGGAAGAATGAAACAGGAAGTGGAAGCCAGAATTGGAGCAGGAAATCGATGTTACTACAGCCTAATAGAATTGTTTAAAAAAAAAAAAGGTCAATATCAAGAACAACAAAACTGAGACTGTACAACTCAATAGTGAGACCAGTCATACTGTACGGCTGCGAAACATGGGCCCTTACAAAAGCTATGGAGAAGAAGTTTGAAGTTCTTGAAAATAAGATTTTACGTAGAATTTTAGGACCCGTGTATGACAACTAAATGCAAGAATGGAGGATAAGACACAACTGGGAAATTCGAGAACAAACAAAACAACCCCATATTAAAAATGTAATAAGATTAAAAAGATTGAAATGGGCAGGACATGTCACAAGGTTGCAAGAAGATAGATGGCCAAAGAAAGTGCTCAATAGTGGAGTTAGTGGAAGACGACCACTTGGTCGACCTAGAAAAGACTGGAGGAGCGTTGAATAGAACCAAGAGAATGGAAGGAGGTGGCACAGGACAGAAGGACATGGCGAAACGCTTCGAAAGCGGTTATGGATCACCAAGTGGCCCGAAGACCAGCGGAGTAAGAGTTAGGAGTAAGTAAACTCCCAAGATGAAAAATCACCAGAATTCTATTTTATTTTATCAACAGTGTTTTACAATCACAATTTCACTTCGCAGATATTACATTAAATGTGACCAAATACCACCAAAGTGTTGCCACACTGTCCCTTAGACCTGGTTGGTCATATTTCGATCGACGTACTGCAGAAGGCTGACTACCAGTCCCTCAAACAGTCCATCATTAACGTCTATCAACAAACAAAGCCGGAACTGTTTGAGTGATTGATAAATTCCACCAAGATGACAGGCCGGCCATCTGCGTTCATGGCGGATTTGAGTAGTATCAGTTGAGTAGAGGTAATACAACTCATTAGTTTCGATTAATATGGAATGAAACGTGGAAAGATTATGCAAAGAATAAATACATTAAAATTTATGGGTGAAGTCAAATACGTCCTGCGGAGTGAATTACTATGACATCAATTGTTTTTTTATCGTCTAAAAAAAAAAAAACATAAACGAATTTTAATAGACTGGACCATTGTGTTTTGTATTGTTTTTAGGATGTGTTTGTATTTTGTGGAGATCTGTCGAATCATCTACTGAAGGCCAGGTGCTTTGCTGTAGCATCCACTCCAATTTCAAGTTCACGTGAGGCCTTTCTGCTCAGTCCGTGTTCAGTCGCCCAGACGAGTAGACGTGTGGCCGCGGTTACCGGCCGGGCGGGATCAGACGGGATTAATCATGGAACACTACCTGTTACCCAAAAAGAGGCAGTGAGTTTATGATCCTACTATCACACCTGCTGTGAATGAGGACAGTGGTGATCGTCATGGTGAGGCTGCAGACTTGGCTAGTGCAGAACCACAGCCACAAGAGAGCACCACTCAAACCTAGGGTGAGAAACTACTGCCTGGCCCCTAGGACCTGAGCCAGCTTTCAGATAGAGGTCCCACCTGTCCAGAGTTGAAGAGATACCCAGCCACAGAATACAGTGGCCAGTCAAGGTCATTCAACAGGAACTGGCGGGACCATCACTCGTGGCTGGAGTACTCCACTTCAGTCATGCACACAGCAAATCTGAGAAGTCCTTCACCCATGACGGCTTTAGGAACTGGAAGAAGGCAACCACATCACTGAAGTCTCATGATAGCTCAGCAGTACACAACTTTTCTAGGCAAGGTTGGGCAGAGTTTAAGATGCAAAAAAACAACAAGTTCAAGAATTATCCATGCTCTTAATGCCGCCCATACTAAAACTGAAAAAACAGACATTACATCAAATTAGTAATAGACGCGCTGCTCTATAAGCCTACCAAAATGTGGCCCAGAGAGGTCACAGGGAATGCACCGATTCTACTAACAAAGGAACTGCTGGACGTGATTTCCAGGTATGATGACATTGTCAGAAAGAAACTGAATGGTTCTGGCAATCCCAAATACACATACTACGATATCCAAAATAAACTGCTCACCACCATAGCTTCAATGATTAGAAAGGACATCAGGAACGGGGTCCAGAAAGCAGAGCATTTTGTCCTAATAGAGGATGAGACCCAGGACGTCAGCAAACAAGAACAGTTGTCGATTGTGGTGAGGTATCTCCACCAACAGGCCCTTCATGAGGAGTTCCTTGTTTTCACAGCAGTCGAAGGTCTGGATGAAGATTCAATCCTCAACAAGATCATCGAGACCCTGGCCAAATGTGGTACTGACCACAACGCCTGCACTGGTCAGTGCTACGATGGAGCTGCAGTCATGTCAGGGCACATCAGTGGTGTACAGGAGAGGTTCAGGAGGGAGGTACTACAGGCTGTGTATGTCCACTGTTATGCTCACAGACTCAATCTCGTAATGGTTGATTGTGTAAACAATGTCCAGGCTGCAGCAGAGTTTTTTCTGGCTGTAAAGAAATTTTACAAGTTCTTCTCTACGTCAGTAGTACATGAAGAATTTCTAAAGGTGCAAAAAGAATTGGATCCCACAAAGCAGTAAATAGAGTTGAAGTAACTGTCGGATACAAGTTAGGCCTCCCAACACGCTGCTTGTCTGACAGTGAAAAAAAATTCCTACCATAGTGACAACCTTGAAATGTCTCATGGAGGGAGACAATCCGCACAGAGCCACTGAGGCAAAGAGTGTGTATCCTGCTAGATCAGCAGTTTGTGACAAGTTTGATGACCATGGAAAATCTGTTGTTGATGACCAAGTAACTGCCAGACCATCTCCGGTCACCTGACCTCCAGCTGGCCTCTGCAGAGGACTTGGTGCACTCTGTCATTTATGGACTTTCAGAAATGAGGACTGAAGCTGCCTGGAAGGAGTCAGAGGAGGCTGCTGCGTATTTATGCAAAGCAGTTAAGATACACACTAAGATTCAGCGTCCAAGTAGACAACGATCTGCTCCCAGACACCTGGATGAATTCATCATAACATCCAGTACAGGTCAGAAAGATGGAGCTACACCAGATGCCAGGATAGATATTTTCTATGCCATCATAGAATGCTCAATGAGCTGAGCAGACGATTCTCATTTGATGCCTGCAATGTTCTGATGGGTGCTACTGTCTTGAGCCCCGAAACATTCTTTATTTCTGGACAAAGAAGCGCTGTCAGGAATTGCAGCCAATTATGGAGTGGCAAAAGATGATCTTGCAATGGAATTCCACCAATTGAAAAGATTCATAGCTAGAAAGAGACAAAGGCCAAGAAGTGTCCACACCACTGGAGCTTGCAGCATTGCTGAGCCATACAAGGATGCCTTCATGGATCTGCATAAACTTGTCTGCATTGCAGTGACCCTCCCTGTCACCTCAGCCTCTTGTGAAAGGAGCTTCTCATGTCTGAGGCTCCTCAAGACATACTTAAGGAATAGTCCAGCCATATTAGTTATATTTTAAGTCAAATAAATTTTAAAAATATGAAAAGCTGAAAATTTGCGCATGACTTCTTTAGACATTTAGAAATAACATATCAAAAGTACCCATCGATCCACCCTGAGCTTCGACCGCCATCTTAGAAACTGGCCGCCAAAATTCAGTTTTTCACTTTTTTATGAAAACTGTTAGTTTGATGAAAATTACTTTTAAGTACATTATTATAGCTCATACAATTCTCTACATAAATTATATGCATTTTACTCTACAAGTCATAGTTTAATAGATATATCAAGGGCGGTGGCTTAAGAGGAGGCAGTAGCATTAGCCATAGGGGTAGCTTCTGGCCAATGCGTTGAGCGGTCGATCACCGTGAACAGGTAACGGTGGTTCTCGGAAGGGGGGAGTGGGTACGCGATGACTACATAACTATGGGCGAATCCATGCTGCGGTTGGTGGAAAGTTCCGGTGCCTGTCTCGGTGTGTGGATGGGTCTTTGATTTCTGGCTGGCGATGTATGCGCGGGCCCAGCTTTTCGTGTTTTTTTTTGTGATGCCGTGCCACACAAAAATTTCCATGAGAAGGTCCGACATGAAGGATGTAATACATCGTGAATGAGGTTGAAGACCTGCCGGCGCATGGTGATGGGTATCCAGGGGCGGGAGCGTCCAGTGCTGACATTGCAGAGGACAGTGGTTTTGTTGGGACTGAGTGCGATGTCTTCCCATTGGAGGAAGATGATGGAGGTTCTGTAAGCCGTCACTTCTGGGTCTTTTTCTTGGTCTGCGGCAAGCTTGATATGAGCTATGGGCTACCTAGGACAGACCACCCGCTCACGCGGGATCGGTTTGTGTGGGAGGGGAAGAATGTCTGTAAAAAAAAATAATAGTGAATAAAAGAGGGCTATTGCCAATAAGCGCTTTTTCCATGGGCGATAAACTAAGGGGCGATTGATAGTGGTGGCTCGGGAGAAACGGGCAGGGAACTTGGACGGCGGCGCCGACGCCTGCGATTAGAATCACCAAAAGTTGAGAAAATGATAGGAGGCGTAGTAGTAGAGAAAGGTTGAAAAACGGAAAAATATTTAGTGGGAGATAAAATTAAATGAGATGTAGAAAGGAGGCGAATTTTAGTCGAAGAAAAAGTACGTGTAGATGTTTGTGCGTGGGGCGTGGTTATGTTCGTGAGAGGTGTGTGTATGTATCTTACGAGAAGTGAGTAGGGTTCACTTTCCGCGTGTGGCGTTGCTGATTAACCCCAAGCTAGGCAAAGCGCGTTCCTGATTAACCCCAGGTGAGGCAGAGCACGTTCCTGATTAACCCCAGGTGAGGCGAAGCACGTTCCTGATTAACCCCAGGTGGGTCATTGGGTGTTTGGCCTCTAACGAGGCAATGGGTGATATCCGAATCGTAGTCAAGAGAATGGATCCGATGGCAGTGCGGGGGGGTGGGGGGTGCGAGTGTTGATTTGTGTATCTCTTTTCTTCCAAGCACAACTCTGAAGGCAAAGAATTACGTGACTCGGGAAACGTGTGTATTTGTCAGAAGTATAAATCTGCTCGCCAGCGTCAGCGAAGAGGCCAGGCGTTGGCTGAAAGAGCTCAAGTGGAGGGCGACGACTGACCTCTTCTGAGCCAGCGAGTAAGTGTGTATATCTCTTTCCTTCCAAGCACAACTCTGAAAGCTTGGTATAGTCGAGGCTCACGTGCACTGAGCCTATGACGACTCGGGAAAGGACGTCGGCTACGGGATTGCGCCTGCCAGGGAGGTGACGCAAGTTGCAGTTGAACTCTGCGATGGCGGAGAGGTGGCGACGCTACCGCTAGGACCATGCGTCTGCTTGACGCGTGAATGCGTAGGCTAGGAGTATGTGGTGTGACTGGACTGTGAAAGGTGTGCCCTCGAGGAAGTGGCGAAAATGACGGACGGCCTGGTGTACTGCCAGCAGCTTTCGGTCGAATGTTGAGTAGTTTTGCTGTGCCTACGAGAGTTGTCTGCTGAAGAAGCTGATGGGTCGGGGGCGACCTTGGATGAGCTACTCCAGGACGACCCCGATGACGTGGTTGGATGCGTCAGTGATGAGAACGAGTGATTTGCCTCAATCATCCCTCAGCACGGGCCCACACTACAGTCAGCCATCCAGATCCCTGCTCGTGTACAAACTCCTTGTGTGCGTGGAAGTAGCAATTGCCTCCCGCTGACGCTACTCACTAGAAGCTCACAAACTCGCTCAACCCACGAGCGAGCTTCTAATTGGTAGCGTCCGCGGGAGGCAATTGCTACTTTCACGCGTTGAGATTGGCAGAGATGGTGGCTGCCATCACGACTCTCAAACCCGATAAAGAGACACACATGATCGATGTGCCCGTTCATAAAATTAAACAAAACATGCCAAAACAGTTCGCGCGTGTATTAACGGAGGAGGATGAGATGTCGGTCCCAGCAATACTAAAGGCTGCGATCGACTATGTGCACCAGAACAACCTTAACGCCAAGACAAAATACACCGATGACGCGGTTCCTTCATCAAAAGACCCAGATACGCACATAGCACCCAAACGTCCTAACTATACATCACCCCGACGTTCAAACTTCACTTTCCCCAGACAAGTAGACTTTACATCTCCCTATCATTCACGCGGGACTGAGGCATGGCAAAGAGATGACATTCATTTGCCCCATAGGGCGATTTCGCAAAAAAAATGGGTCGCGGAAATGGTAGGAGCCGCAAGTGGCGCCCCCACTACTTCCTTTGTAAGAGGCAAGGCCACTCCGACGAAAGATGCTTCTTTCGCCATCGCAACCCACCACAGAGACAATGCCAGAGTTGCGGTTGCTCAGGGCACGCCCAGGGATAGTTACGGTCCAACCCATCGACCAGCGGTAAAAATTATTGTTGATGATGCAAAAGTATGGCACGAAATAGAGCAAACGTGTCCTCTCGACCACGGTCGATACAATATTGACATCACACAGCGTCGGCACGCTTAATCGCGTGAATACAAATCCATTGGTGGGAACTTGCTAGATGTTTCTATACAGAGATACATATTTGTACATATTTACATAGTGTTATAAATACAATATATCCGACCACTACAAGCCTGCTGGGCTGGGCCATGGAATAGTGGAGCTGCAAATGAGAGAGAGGAAGGAAAGGTTGGTTCAATGTACCGTTTCTGAACCCGGGGCCTGGTACCCTTGAGATCCAGAGGGATCATGTCATCGGAGAGCTGACGTTGTTAGAGGGAATGAAGCTAACACAGGGGAGTGAAACCAAGTGGATGGCAGGAGTGGTGCAAGCGGTCGATAAAGGTGACAGGCTAAGGCAGGAAGTAACAAGGCTATTTCCAGACCCTTCTAGCAAAGAGAGTCAAGCCTTGACCAATCTGGTGGGCAAATGTGAGCAAGTCTTTGCCCTGCCAGGGACCCCCTAACAGTAATGCCTCACTTCTACCACGAGATCCGCACGGCCGGGCTACTGGTGTACCGGAAATCGTACACAGTGCCTGGCCGGAAAAGTATAGAAATGATATATGTGAGCAAATCGGAGGTATGCTAAGCAGGTCCATCATTCGCCCACCATGATCCCCCTACAACGCACCAGTTGTCCCAGTGGTAAAGAGCGATAAGACAATTAGGCTCTGTCTCGACTCCAGACCCCTAAACAAAGTTGTCATAGATGGTAGATTTCCCCTCCCGCGTATCGACTCGATGCTAAGGAGTCTCGTCAACAGTTGCATTTTTACCTCATTAGACCTAAAGCCCGGTTATCTGCAGATCCCTTTAGAGGAGGGTAATTGCGAGAAAACGGCGTTTTCAACGCTATATGGTAATTACGAATTCAAGTTCCTGCCTTTTGGTTTGAAAGACGCTTCCTAATAAGGTTTAAGCCATTAAGGATTTCCCTCAGCCCAAGCGCCTAAAGGAACGGCTCTCATTCTTAGGTTTAGCGAGCTATTACCGTAAATTTAATCCTAGCCTCGCCAGGATTGCCAAACCTCTTGTCGACATGACGAAGTGCAAAACAGCTGCAAAATCAGGAAATTGCGAACTTGTCCATGGACAGTAGAACAGACAAAAGCGTTCGAGTCCTTGAAATCGTAGCTATCTGAAACAGTGGTCCTCCCATACCCGAACTTTGACAAGCCCTTTTTACTGTACACCGATGCCAGTGGCACGGCAATTGAGGGAGTACTTCAGCAAGAGGACGACGAGGGTAGGAAGCGCTCTCTTTCCTATTTCAGTCGCACTCTAAATGAACACGAGAAGTACAGTACAATCGAACGAGAGGCGTCAGCGGCTGTGTACGATCTTACCGTTAATCGACCCCTGATCATGGGTTTCCCTGTGAAGCTCATAAGCGATAACAGACCTCTGGTCTGGCTCTTCACTGTAAAGGGCAACAACACCCGGATTCTCCGGGGGCAAATAGCTATCGCTGACTTCGATCTTGAAGTCGCATATATTGCAGGGCGGTTAAATATAGTCGCAGACGCGCTCTCGAGGATGCGGGACGCCGACCACCCGACGGTCAGCGTCGTAGCTTCCTTCATAACGGAGGGGGTAAGGGATTCGAGCGCTGAGGATGATCACATCTTGTGGGACCAGTTGGCGATTCGTAAGGAGCAAAACAGTCATAATGACTGGAAAATAATTAAAGATTTTTTGTAGGCTGAGGCGACCACAGAACCGAAGATCTCGGGGCTACGGGTACCCATTACGGAGTTTCGTCTTCTTCCCGGCGGACTGTTACAGCACTGTCGGAAGAATGCATATGGACTGGAGGAAT
>NC_134783.1:6831753-6846753 GCF_046742065.1 Oratosquilla oratoria
TTTTCTTACTTCCTCCCACCATTTTTGTCCCTAACGTTTCTTCTGCTACACCTTTAATTATTTCCTTCAGATCTTCCCAATCCTCAGCTGCTTCCTCTCTGAGATTAATTTTCTCATCTACTGCTACCTGATACTTGTCTTTTGTTTCAGCATCTTTTAATGACTGAACTTTGATGACTTTTCTCTTTTGTATTTGTCTTTGCTTTATCTTCTTAATATTCAAATCTCCAATTAGAAGTCTGCGATCTGAATTTAGCGAATCACCTGGTAGAACTTTCACGTTGTTGAATAATCTTTTATCAGATGTCAGCATGTAGTCAATAATGGACCTTTGGTCAAACTGATCGGTTAACTGACTCTATCTGTATCTTGTATACCTATGTTCATCTTTATGTTTAAAAAAGCCGTTCATAATCTTCATGTTATTTCTCATGCATAAATCTATCAGATTTTCCCCTTCTCTGTTTTTCACCTCTTCTCCAAAGGGTCCAATGATGTCCTGTATACCTCCTCTGTCTTGTCCAACCCTAGCATTAAAATCACCCATGATTATAGTGACATTATCTGGGTTCATGTCAATGTTATCCTCCAGCATCTCTAAAAACTCCCTTTTTTTCTTCATCGGTGTGTCCTTGTTGAGGTGCATACACCTGATATATAAAGTATCTTTTACCTTTGATGTTCAGTACACAGTACATAAGTCTCTCATTTATCAATTTTACGTTTTGAATATATGGTGAGAGTGTTGGTCCTATTATAATTGCTACCCCATGTTTTCTTCTTCTTGTTTCAACTCCACTATACATCAAAACAAATCCACCATCTAAATTTTTCCTCTTTCCTTTCCAAACTGTCTTGTCTCCGCCATACCAAATAAGTCTATTTTTCTACTCAGCATCATTTCAATTATTTCTTCTTCTTTGTCCTTGCATGTGGCAATGTTTAAAGTTGCACATCTTATTTTTGGCATAGTTCGAGCTCTGGTCCATAAACGTTTCCTATTTCGTCTTCGATTGGTCCATCCTGGTTCCGAGGCTGTCCCTTGAGTTTCTCGAGCAAATAGGTCTTTTTACGTCATCGGCTAGCTAGGCCTGTCATGACAACCCTCCTCCTCACCAGGGGAAAAAAAAATACTTTTTTTCCCAGAGCCATTTTTCATTTTTTTTTTTTTTTCAATTTCACCAGAGCCATTTTTTTTAATTACCAGAGCCATTTTTTATACTTCCAGAGCCATGTTTTTGCAGGTTCGATTTCCTTCAAACTATTGGAAGGCTAACTCATTACTCATGTCGGAGCGAGTTTGCATATGTACAGTGTACGTATGCATGCGATGATGTAGTATTGGGTATGGTGTATTGTACATGTAGTCAGCGCGTTGATTGGGCAGCTAGCTGCATGCAACCAATGAACTTCCCTGTATACAGGTACCATGCAATTCAAAACTAGCGACATTATGTAGCACAGTAGTCGTGTACTAGTATACGCGAGCATGCAGCTGATACGAAGCTAGGCTAGGTAAGCCCAAGGTCTATATATACCAGGTCTAACCACTTCCGACCGAATTTCGAGAGTGTTGGCGCAGCGGGCCCGTGACGTCACCTGGCTGCTCAAAGTGGGGTTCGCGCGTCCCGTCGCTGTTAGTTGTAGCTGGTTCGTTGCACGGGCATGTCGCTGCCTCCGCTCGCACCGCTCCACGCAATTAGTTATATTCTGACAATGAAGATCTATATATACCGGTATATATAGATCTTGACAATATGGCTTATTGTACCATTAAGGGTTGTGGCTCAAACCAAAGAGGAATTAAGCCACATGTTAATTTTCATTGTTTCCCTGCAAATACACGCACATGTGAACGTGTACACATATAAGCACACACGACGATATCTCCCCTTCCCGTAAAATACAAGTATATAAACACACACACACACACACACATACACACACATGTGAACGTGTACACATATAAGTACACACGACGATATCTCCCCATCCCGTAAAATACAAGTATATAGATACACACACACATCATTAAGTTTACACGACTCGGTGGCGCGATTGGTTGAGAGTCAGACATATAATACCAAGGTATCGGTGGTACCTGGTGCGAATCCTGCCCAAGGTTGATTTTTTTTTTTTTTTTTAGCCTCGCTGCGCTTCGAGTCGTTACTCCAACTCTCGTGGGCGGGGAGTTGGAGATGTGTGTGCGTGTAAGTTCATAGATCGGACATACGAGCTCTGAGCTCTCTTCCGGGAGGGAAATAGCTGTCGATCACGAGTCCAATACGTGATCCAAAAGACCAAGATGAATCACACATACATGTGAACATGTACACATATAAGCACACACGACGATATATCCCCTTCCCGTAAAATACACGTATATAAATACACACACACACACGCACACACACACACGCACACACACATACACACACATATGTGAACGTGTACACATATAAGCACACACGATGATATCTCCCCTTCCCGTGAAATACAAGTATATAAACACACACACACACACACACACATGTGAACGTGTACACATAAAAGCACACACGACGATATCTCCCCATCCCGTAAAATACAAGTATATAAATACACACACACTTCAACATGAACATACGACTCGGTGGCGCGATTAGTAGAGTTTCAGCCTTATTATGCCGAGGTATCGGCGGTATCTGGTCCGAATCCTGCCCAGGGTTGATTTTTTTTTCATTATCGCTGCGCTTCGAGTCGTTACTCCAACTCTCGTGGGCGGGGAGTTGGAGATGTGTGTGCGTGTAAGTTCATAGATCGGACATACGAGCTCTGAGCTCTCTTCCGGGAGGGAGATAGCTGTCGATCACGAGTCCAATACGTGATCCAAAAGACCAAAATGAATCACACACACACATACACACACACATGTGAACATGTACACATATGAGCACACACGACGATATATCCCTTTCCTGTAAAATACAATTATATAAATACACACACACACACACACACACGCACGCACACACACACATACACACACATATGTGAACGTGTACACATATAAGCACACACGACGATATCTCCCCTTCCCGTAAAATACAAGTATATAAATATACGTACACACACACACACACACTGATAATAGCAATGAGCTAGAGAGAGAGATAACGGGGGGGGGGAATATAATAATTCCAGTCTTCCTTAGCGTTTCACAG
This sequence comes from Oratosquilla oratoria, assembly GCF_046742065.1. Lineage (NCBI taxonomy): Eukaryota > Metazoa > Arthropoda > Malacostraca > Stomatopoda > Squillidae > Oratosquilla > Oratosquilla oratoria. Next base: position 6,834,957 of record NC_134783.1, read on the forward strand.
TTTTCTTCAGTGTTTCACAAAGAGAAAACGGAAGCAGCCAGATGACGTCAGAAGCTGCGCAGAACGGCTCAAACGGTTAGACCTGGTGTATATAGATCTTGGGTAAGCCATTGAACTCTAGCAGCGATACCGCGTACACATACTGTATGTACGTACATCAACAAATTAAAGTTGATTGATGCGTTGCGTTTATGATATCGATTGATAATGCAATGATTGATCACGGTTAAGTTGTGTTTGCTCTGATCCTTTCATCAATGGTGATGGGATTCAGGGATTGCCAAATGATGGATAATGCATGAAAAACGTTGAATCTTGGCGCGGGAGCCATTTTTTTGTGGGGGATCGCTCCCACTATTGGATTTGTGAGAGCGACATTGGAACTTTCCCGAGCGAAATCGCTCGTCGCTCCCGTGTATTTTTTTCGCTGAATATCACATATCATAAAAAATTATGATAATAGCAATAACGATGTTGATAATGGGGATATAGAAAATCAGAAAATTTATATTACATAAATTGATTTCTACAATGATAATTAAACATGAAGGAAATAGATACTGCTCTAATAATATCTTCCAGACCATCCATCTCCAGCCAAAAGTGGACGTCAGGGGTCTGCGACAGTTCGCCGCGGACCTTCTTCACCTATAGAGTCAACGACGCGGCCAACAATTTTATGGACCTCACCCAGTTCCTGGAACCTCCCTTTCTGGCAACGAATAACAATATCCTTATTCCATTTTGGTGTAAGGCAAGATTTTTTTTTTTTTTTTTTTTTCCATCGAGTTTCGACTGCTATTGCAAAGGAATCAACCTGGGTTAACTACCTTACAACACGTGCGTCACGATATTTTCCTTGCCCAGCAGCTGCGGGGGGTGGGGGTGGGGGGTTCGCTTTCTAAATGGGGGGTGCGGTTGTCGTAGTGCCCCCTTTAGCATAGGACGCTGGTGGAACAAATGGCCACGTGGCACCAAGCCAAGCCAAGGGTCAGCCCAAGCGGGAAATGCTACCGTGGCGTCTCAGCTGCTCAAACCCACGCGACTTAACATGAGAACATAAGAATGAAGGACACTGCAAGAGACCATAAGGCCTACACTAGGCAGCTCCGTATCCATCACCACCTGTCATCCCCATCCATAAAGTTGTCTGATCGTTTCTTAAAACAAATGATAGTTTCAGCGCTCACTAAGTTTATTCCATTCGTCGACCACCCTATTAGTAAACCAATTCTTGCTTATTTCCTTCTTAAATCTAAATTTGTCCAGTTTATAACCATTACTGCGAGTCCTGACCTGCTGTTTTAATATGATGACCTTGTTTGCATCACCCTTGTCAAAGCCTTTGATCCCACTTGAACACCTCTATTAGATCACCCCCGCACTCTGCGTCTTTCCAGAGAGTGTAAGTTAAGGGAAAAAATTGACTCTCTTCGTAAGGCAAATTTCTGAGTCCATGTATCATTTTGGTCATTCTTCTTTGTACTGATTCTAGTGAATTGATGTCCATTCTGTAGGACGGAGACCAAAACTGTACCGCATAGTCAAGGATGGGTCTAACTATCGCTAGATAGAGTTTAATAATTACCTCTGCACTTCTATTCGTTACCGTCCTAGCAATGAAACCTAATGCTCTGTTAGCTTTATTCCTGGCGCTAATGCACTGTTTCCTGGTTTTGAGGTCCGGACTCACTAGAACTCCCAAGTCTCTCTCGCACTCGGTTTTCTCTAAAAGCGTGTTATCTAATCTGTATCTATTTTCGGGGTTGTGTAGCCCTACGTTTAACACGCTACACTTAGAGATATTGAAGTTCATTTGCCATTTCACCGACCATGTGAATAATTTGTTAAGATCATCCTGCAGAATCTGGGCATCGTCTCCTGACCTAATTAGGTGTCCTATTTTAGTGTCGTCCGCAAACTTACTAACATCACTATTTATCCCATCGTCTAAGTCGCTTGTGTACATAATGAACAACAAGGGACCCAAAACCGAGCCTTGGGAGACCCCACTAGTAACATTGCCCCACCTAGATTTTACTACATTTATGGTGACCCGCTGTTTTCTGTTACTAATCCAAGCTCTAATCCATTCTAACACCTTTCCTCCTATGCCATGGGCTTTGATTTTATTTAGTAGTCTCTACTGTGGCACCTTGTCGAACGCTTAGTTAAAGTCTTTTTTTTTTTTATCTCGCATTAGCGTCATACAGTGGGGTGAGGTTTTCATAATGAATGTAGGAAGGCAACTGGGATGCACATGCTTACACACGTACACATACACTTATATACACATACAAATACATGAGTTGCAGGTAAAATATACGACACTGGGTATTGTACATTCATTCAAAAGGGAATAAGACTGAGATGTCACGCAGGGCATCAGGTATTGTGAGAACCCACCAAAGCGGGGATAACGGACAAGTATTTCATCTAATCTATTTTGTGATAGGAGATGACGACAGATTGCATCTAATGGTAGTCCCTGGGGTAGTAGATGCTTTACAGTGGGGCACGCTAGGCAGTAGTGCTCGATGGTGGTGGCTAGTGGAGCGTGGCATAGGCGACATTCTGTGAATACAGGCTCGCCCTCCACCCCGGCGACCTCCCACGGTGGACGGTAGCCTAGCCGCAGTCGGGCTGAGACAACATTGTGGCGATGAACCATAAGTCCCTTGCGGCGGTACGTGTATTTGTGGCGGCATACGGATTCGTAGTGGGTGATGGTGACACTGAAGGGTCTCTCGGTGTCCCGTCGACGTTGCTCAGGCAGAAGTGCAGCGGAGCGGACCCTGTTGAGGTAACATAGCAGGGAGAGAGGTCGTCCATCACCACGACGGGGGAGTCGGCAGGCTTCTTTTGCTAGGCGGTCTACTTTGGTGTTATGGTGCAAACCTACATGAGATGGAATCCAAATATATTTTAATGCAGAGATTACGGATAGTTAGTAGGGATAGAAAGGAAAGGATTTGTTGTACAACAGAATGGTGAGTGGGATGAATAGCGGTGAGGGATTGCAGTGCAGGCTTAGAGTCACATATAATGACAGCATTAACTCCTCTTTGGCAAACGAGACTGATAGCATCTAAGATGGCGTATAGTTCACACAACGTGGAGCTGGAGTGATCTCTGAGTCGACGGCCGACCCAGCCCTTAGGAGGCGGCGGTAGGTCAGGTGAGTAGACTGCTCCTCCAGCTGCACCATCTGATTGTAGTGACCCGTCAGCGTAGAGGCGATGCGGAGCAGTGATGGAGGATGTTACCTGGGTAACATGTTCCAAGGCTAGCTGTAGTTGTAGAGGAGGTGGGTCACATTTTGCTGTAGGAGTGAAGCTAACCACAGGCGATGGTAGCGTCCACGGGGGAGGGCCTGGGGGTATGTCAGCTACTGGTACTTGTAAATCTAGGCTGCGAATGAAGGAGGAGATAGACTTTATAAGACGGCGACCGGGGGGCATGAGGCGGGGGACGGGCGGAGCGGGGCTGAGAGAAGCTCTGACCAGTGCTGTGAAGTGCGGTGAGAGGTGGGGAAAGTGTATACACTTAACTGTGAGGCAGGTGACATTAGAATAAATCCTCTCAACTAGGGATGGAAGCCGTAATTCCCGTTGCATGTTGACAATTCTGGTAGTCATTGGGCAACCGAGAATGATTCTCATGGCTTTATTCTGAAAAATCTCCAGTGGCTCTAAAGCATATCGAGGAAGTTGAATTAAGGCAGGGGAGAGGTAATCAACAACAGAGCGTATAAAAGTAATATAGACAGTTCTGGCCACGGGGATGGAGATACCGGAAGATTTGTTGGTGAGCCACTGGAGAGGCCGGAGCCGACGTTGGAGACGATCTAGCAATTCACGAATTACGGGATGGGATTGACGCCGGGCAGAAAGAGTTTCCGAGATTCGTACTGGTGCACCAAGGTAGCAGTACTGGGAGCTTAGTGGGATGATGCAGTCTCCAATCATGAACTCTGGCAGCGTGGCAGGAGGGCGGTAGGAGAAAATTCTGCTCTTCTGTGGGGAAGCAACAAGGCCACAGTTAGCAGAAGCCTGGGGGAGAGAGAAATAAGAAAGAGTTGTAGGTGTGTTGGGGAGGTAGAGTGAATACATAGATCATCTGCATAGCATGTAATTGTGACCTCAGGAATAGTGGGCAAAGACGTGAGGAGACGATGCATAAGTATATTAAAGAGAAATGGACTTAGTACCCCTCCTTGAGGAGTGCCGAGATGAAAATCCCGTGAGGAGCTGTAGGCACCGCTAAAGAAGACACGGGAGGTCCGGTTACTGAGGTAGCCCTTAATCCATCGTAATAATTTACCCTTAATTCCAAAGTCAATTAATTGATCTAAAATAACGTCTCGTTTGCTATATATCAAATGCACTTTTTAGATCTATAAATGCCACAACACTGTCGACAAGGCAGTGATGGGTGCTGCGTTGGGGTAGAAAGCCGAAGAGACGTGGAGAAAGGCGATCTTGTAGTTGGTACATCAGTCGGGTGACCAAGATTCTTTCCATTACTTTGCAGAAGCAGGATGTAAGGGAGATGGGCCTGAAATTTGCTGTACCGGGCTTGGGTGTGGGGATTATTGTACTCGTGGTCCAGGCATGTGGGATATATCCATCTCGTAGACACATATTGTAGAGGCGAAGGAGGGGGTTACCGGGTACACGGTGCAGTAAACGTAGCACATTGTAGGTAATGCCATCATCCCCAGGGGACGTGGCTTTACCTCTCAAGAGAGCACGTCGTAGTTCATCTTCAGTGATTGGTATATTTTCTTCATCATCCTCTTGCAGCAGAGCATATACTAGGCGGAGTCCACGAGCAAAAGCACCGGAGGAGAGGGCATCTTGGACGGGGGTAGGTAGGTTGGCAGGGTTGGACTGGTTTGACCACGTGTCGATGAGCTGTTCGGCAAATACGGTGGGGGAATGATGACGGGCAGTAGCAGGAGTCTTCTTAATTACCCTGCGAATAAGGTGCCACATGGAGGCTACACTAGTTTGGTGATTAATTCTGTCCGTGAATCTCTTCCAGGAGTCAGTACTTACACATTCTAGGAGGGTTGTCAAATCGTCTCTGGATTGCTGGTAACGATGAAGTAGTTCAGGAGATGGGTTAGTTTGGAACATGAGTCCAACGCGCTCCGCTTCTTTCTGTGCGTCCTGAAGTCGGGTGTCTAGGTACCACGAGTGAGGAGGAGGGCGACGTTGGAGGTGGGGTCGTGATACGTAAAGCCTGTAAAAGTCGTGGGTGGCGGAGACAAGGCTGGTGTATAACTGGTCGGGGGAGGAACAGTCTAAGGTAGGTAGTATGCAGGTCATGTATGAAATGTACGTCGGGCAGTATTTGGGGGGTATGGTGAGGCGTAGGCGTGTGATAGGGGGTGTAGGTATCGTAGGAAGAGAATAGTGGAAGAGAAGAGCAATATGGTCTGAGAATAATGCAGGTACTGAGGAGCACTGCATACGGGATGATACCAAGCCAGAGGTGAGGACGTGGTCCAGGGTGCCTCCCCGGGAGTGTGTGGCGCCACCTGTGTCCCAGCGGGTCAGATGATGTTGTCGGATGAAGGATAGTAGGTGAACACCAGGGCGGTTAGTGGTGCCAGGACGATCTCCCAATGCAGGATGTCGAGCATTGAAATCCCCTGCGTATATTACACCTTTTATCGTAGGTGGTGGAAGAGTGGTTGGACGAAGACGTGCGGGAGCAGAGTAGATATTGCAGAGCTGTAGGATTCCGCCCCCAATTTCTATCTCGAAGAGTTGGAATGTTACGTCAGGGTCTGTAGAGGAGCGCAGAAGACGGTGTATCAGTGTATTGTGTATGTATGTTAGAAGACCGTTTCGTATCGTATGAATATAGGGGATATATCCGGGAAGGGAGGGTGCCTGTGGTGCAGTGTTGGGCCGGTTTGGAAACGCCTCCTGGAGAAAAATGACACAAGGGTGATGTGTCTGTACATATGCCTTCAATTGTGTGTACTTTTTGTGGTTGGTGATACCATTGATGTTCCATGAACGGAGGTCTAGGTGAATGTTAGTTACGAACGTTGCGTTTGCTAGTAGGAGACCGGAGTGTGGAGGTGGATGGACGATTCGAGGAAGACTGGCTAGTACTGGGTTGTAACTTACAGAGTTTGTCGAGACGAGTTGCAATGGATTCCATTCTCTCGGCAAGCATGGAGATGGAGGAGACGAGGGTTTGTTGGGATTCCGCAGGGTGGAGAGTCTGGTGGCAGTAATAGTTTGGGCCGAGACAAGGCTGTCGATCCTGGTGTCAATGGAGGCGAAGCGGTCCTCGAGTGCTGCACATCGCGCCTGAAGGGCTGCAACGGCCTTACGGAAGGCAGCGTCTTGCTGAGGGGGGGTGGGAGCAGAGAGGACAGTCCGGGCGGGAGGAGGTGGTGGGGCTGAGGTGGGGCCATTGGTCTGGGTCTTGCGCCGAGTACAGCCGTGCCAGACGTTGAAACCTGGCTGTAGACATCGGGGGCACTTCCATTGTGATGGGTTCGGCTGTGGTGGAGGTTCAGAGGTGGAAGTAGTCGCAGATGGGGGCGGGGGCGCACTTCGGACGGGACATTCTCTGGATTCATGGGCGGCGGCACACCAGGCACACTTAGGGGAGGCGGAGCAGTACCTGGAAATGTGACCAATACCCCAACACCTGAAGCACCAGGGTCGGTCGTCACGGAGTCTTTGGACTTGACACGGGGGGAGGAGAGGGAGGAAGTCAAAGGTAATGGTGTCGGGGGGTGTCTCGGGGAGGCTCCACACAATAACATTGCGGTTGATGGGGGTACCGTTCTGCATGAAGCGCCTGGCTGAGTGTACTCCTGGGAGCTGTAGGGCAAGCTTGTGATCCACGTCAACGGGATAGCGAGTGAGCAGGTATTGGGGGTACTTACGAGGTCTTGAGGGGGAGTCTTGAGGGAGAAGAGGCAGTGACATAAATTCATTTGTAGTAACTCGGTCCAGGATGTCTGTGCGTTGTCTTAATATGTAGATGAATCGAGAGGTGAGTGCAGCCATCTTAACCTCGGCCGTATCCCGTTGCAGGTGGAAAGTCTTGGTGATAGTTGACAGCCAGCGGAGTTTAACTTCTGTGGATGGGTTCCCGCTAAAGGCCAACTTAATATATTTGTCTCGGGGAGCAAATGCTGGAAGGGCGGGTGAGGGTCGGGTGGGGGCAACGGGAGTAGCACTGTGATTAGGCAGGGTAGGGCGAGTAGGAGCCTTATTACACTCACTTGAGGTTCCCTTGATCGTCTTGGCAGCAGGCGGTTGACATTCTCCTGCGGCGAAGGTAGAGGTGTCGTCAGCCCGCCGTTTGGTACTGGAGAGCGATGTAGACTGGTGGGTATCATGCTGGGTGGTTGTTGGAGGGTGATGGGGAGTGGAGGTAGGACGAGGCAGGTCGGGCCAGTGGTTAACACTAATGTCGTCATCAGTGTCGGATATCATTAAGTCCTGCTCTAAGCTGGACGCCGCTTCCGACCCCGAGTATTCCATCGAGGAAGGGAGGGCCTTGATAGGAAAGTAGGCTGATTAACTAGCGCGCAGTAGTTTTTAGCACTGTAACACAACTTGAGACAGCCGGTACGAGTCGTTAACGACGAGCACTGGATTCAAGTAGTTGACGGCGATAGTTTCGCACCTTCAGGTGTAGGTCCGTTCTCGACGAGAGCCAAGCACGGAATGTAGTTAAAGTCAAGGTAAATAACATCGTAATTATCATTGTTATCTGAGGCCTTATATACTTTAGTGTAAAAGGATGGAAGATTAGCCACGCATGACTTACCCTTGGAGAAACCATGCTGTGAATTACGAATTAAATTATGTCTTTCGATGTATTCTCTGAGTCTATTTACTATTACTGATTCAAGCATTTTTCCTATAACCGATGTCAAAATGATTGGCCTGTAGTTGCATATAGACGATCTGTCTCCCTTTTTAAAAACAGGAACAACGTTTGCTTGCCTCCAAGCAGTAGGCACAATACCAGTGTCTACTGATTTGTTAAAATATTTCAGTGAACTGGTCGCAGATTTCAAATTTACACTCCTTAAGCATTCTCGGAAAAATTTCGTCTGAACCCGGGGATTTTGTAGCTTTAAGTCTTTCAATCTGCTTCACTACTTCTTCTTTACTAATGCTGATATTATATAGACTACTTTCTTCATCCCTTCTGAAAATTGGATCGCAGTCAGGTACTTTATCTAACCTCTCATTAGTAAACACCGATAGAAAATAATTGTTAAACTCCTCACTCATTTTTTTCCACCAATCTATCATGACATTTTCATTGCTTTTAATTGGTCCTATTCTTTCTTTATTTTTTGTTCTATAGAGATGAAAGAAACCCTTTGGGTTGGATCTTACTTGACTAACGGTCAGTTTTAGAGCGGGGCAAAGTGCTAGAGATGCCAGAAGCCTCAGTGCCAAATATTACAACTGGATTTGATCCAGTCACGAAGGGTACAGCGAGGGGGTTCGTTAAAAAGAGTACGAGAAGCAGCCTGGGAGAGAAAGGTGTAGAAGGAGGAAACAGAGAAAGGAGGAGATAAAAGGAGGAAGAAGGAAAGGAGATGTTTAACACTGATGGCAATGGGTCGCGGCCTACCCTATAAAAGAGAGGGTCAAAGACCGGCAGGTGATACCAACCATTTAAGCGGTGCGATTGGCAGTGCTCCTGTGCGCTTCGCCCAGACGGAACGGACTAATGTACTTTTCCATCTGATGGATCAGGAGAGTCTCGACGCCTGTTTTGAGAAGAGGACTGTTGGAAGACTGGAGAAGCTGGGATTCTCTCCCCGCAGGGTCACTTCCACTCACGCTCATGTGAGAGCGTCCCTGTACGTAGGCAGGATAGTCCTTGGCTCTATTGGAGATAAGGATGCCATACTACGTGACCTAAGGGAGAAGAAAGTGGGTGTTAATTTAGTCCACGCCTTCCGGCCTCCGACCTCTGATATCGTCAGAGTTTCTTTTAAGTCTAAGTCAGATCTGGAGAGAGTTCTTCAGGTCGGACTTAAAATCAGTTTCATGTACGTGTCCCCCATTACAGATAAGAGAGGTAAAGGAGCTTAGGGTCAGGCAATGCTTGATCTGCTACTCCTTAGAGCATAACTCACAATCCTGTCCTCAACCCAAGCATACTAGATGTTCCAAGTGTACATCCGAAGGACATCGTTACAGGGAATGTGCGGCTGCGAAGCTCAAGTGTCTTCTCTGTGGAGGAACCCACAGTGCCATCTCCAATTCCTACCTCGAAAGGAGAAAGGCAGCTGACACTACCCAGCCCGCACCACCTGCGGTGAGGTCAGCTCCCATCACCCGCTTCCTGTTTGCACAGCCCTCTAGTCCTCCAACTTTGTCTCAAGCCAAGACCTCCTACTCCCCCTCTTCCTCCTCCTCCTCCTCCTCTTCCCCCCGACCCAAGTCAAACCTCCTCTACCCCCTACCCCCAAACCCAGAACCCACTCCAGCCCTAACACTCCAGGTGTAAAGAGGAAGGCAAGCTCCCCTGCCGCGGCCCCAGACCAGGAGCCTTCTTGTGCCCCAAGGAGCCGCGGACCCAGAGAACGAAGTCCAAACGTTCTCGAAAGGATGTGTACCGGAAACCCTGACATGGTCTCATCTATCATCGGCAGTACCCTGGAAAGGGAAGCAGCCAGTAATCTCCAGTGCCCGTCTGGAGATTCAAGATGCAACCAAGCAAGGGATGCTCACGTGCTTGCTCTGAGCATTGTTTACTCAGCAATGCTCATGTCCAAGAGCAAGGAGCAGGTGCAGGAGATGCTGTCGACAGCACTCACACACCTCGGTTTACCTGCCTTCCTCATTCCGCCGCACATCCTAGAAGCTATTCCCTTTGGTCCCAACAACCCATCCTATCCCCACCCAGCCTCTACCCTTCCCACCACCGCTCCCTCTGTTTTTACTTCCACCTCCTCCGCCTCCCCCTTCCGTTTCAACCCTCTCTCCCTCCACTCCCCCTCCCTCTGATTCTTCCTTCACTTCTTCCTCCTCCACCTCCTCCTCCCACAAGACCCTAACCCAAAGCCATCACACCCCAAGTCCAGGGCATCCAGATTTGATTTTTTCACTCGTAGCAATCGCTCACGCTCCCCAATCCTGAGTCCTCGCTCCTCCTCGTCAAAGGCAACCAAACCCTCCTCCTGGCCCCTGCGCCGTGTGATCATACCACGAGCCAGCTCGACCGGGAGGCCTAAATTGAATCTGACTAAGCTCACAAAGGAGACCCTGCAGGACCCTGCAGCGTCTCCTTTGTGAGCTTAGTCAGATTCAATTTAGGCCTCCCGGTCGAGCTGGCTCGTGGTATGATCACACGGCGCAGGGGCCAGGAGGAGGGTTTGGTTGCCTTTGACGAGGAGGAGCGAGGACTCAGGATTGGGGAGCGTGAGCGATTGCTACGAGTGAAAAATTCAAATCCCTTTTACCAGCACTACCGGTGACATGGTCCAGTCCAGCAGTAGCGCATCCTCCTCAGACTGCGAAGCACTTACCCTCCATACCCCTAAGGCTAACTAAATTTCCTTCCAAAACTCTCTCCAATAAGTAAGACGCACTGTAGCCAACTATTTCCATGGATAGATTGGATTTATGTGTGTTTTACCAGAACGTCCGAAGCTAGACCTCACAAAGGACCAGCACCTTGTTAGATTGCCAGACACGGTCCTGACGTCATTTGCTTGACTTTGATGGGTAATCAAGACCCCGACTCTCTCCCCAAGATCCAAGGTTTCAACACGTGGAGTCGAGGTCTTGTTTTGCACTCGGGCGTCTGTATTCTAGCCAAGAAGTCCCTTCAGGCAACAATACTTGATCACGTTCACTATGAACAGATTTTCGCGATCAAGTTAAGCACTAATCGCGTCCCCATCCTCCTGTGTACCCTCTACCGCCCTCCCCGTATCCCCTTCCTCCCCTTTGTTGACATTGCCAAGGTGATGTCATACAAAGTTCCAACCTTCTTCATTGGCGACTTCAACTGCAGGCATGCTGACTGGAGCCCCGGCACGCACAGCAGCAGCTCAGTGAGTCGGCAACTGCACTCTCTTACTGTACTTCACCGGCTGAAGTTCCTAGGTCCGGACTTTCCCACATTCATAGGTCATGGAGTGCAGGGTAAGCCCGACATGGTGTTCTCCAACAACCGAGTTTTCTTCCTCAACTCAACTATCTCATCCGGTGCCCCCATACTCTCCGACCACATACTCTTAATCCTTCGCATCTCCAACTCACCCATCCTTATCCCCAGTAAGCCTCGGTTACGCTACATTCAGGCCGACTGTGAAGGCTTCAAAAACACTCTTATGACATACACCAACACAAACATGAACAACACTCCACATGCAGCGATAAAGCAGGAATGACACTCACTCACGAACTTTGTCAAAAACGCGGTGAAAAAGCACATTCCTAGAACAAAGCACAGCAAGGTTACCACGTTCACCGATTCTATGTGCACTAACAGACTATGCATTGCACTACAGAACAGATTTAAAGACCTATTACAAGCACCCCCCGGAGGCCCGTGACGCTATCCTACAACACATGCATTGGCTACAGAGGAGCCTGCCCTCTACATCAATTCACATCGTGAGGAGGAGCAACTGACGGCTTCGCTCTCCGGCGCCTGTGCGACGGACCCTTCCAAGTTCTGGAGGACCATCAAACGACAGCTGGAGGAGTGCTCTGTGCGTCCACCCAAGGTCATCAACCATCTCAACCACTCTGCACACACACACACACACACACAC
>NC_134783.1:6859253-6894253 GCF_046742065.1 Oratosquilla oratoria
AAGAAGAAGAAGAAGAAGAAGAAGAAGAAGAAGAAGAAGAAGAAGAAGAAGAAATCGAAGAAGAAGTAGAAAAAGAAGAAAAAGAAGAAGAAGAAGAAGAAGAAGAAGAAGAAGAAGAAGAAGAAGAAGAAGAAGAAGTAGAAGAAGAAGAAGAAGAAGAAGAAGAAGAAGAACTCGAAAAACTCGAAGAAGAAGAAGAAGAAGAAGAAGAAGAACTCGAAGAAGAAGAAGAAGAACTCGAAAAAGAAGAACTCGAAGAAGAAGAAGAAGAACTCGAAAAAGAAGAACTCGAAGAAGAAGAAGAAGAAGAAGAAGAAGAAGAAGAAGAAGAACTCGAAGAAGAAAAAGAAGAAGAAGAAGAAGAAGAAGAAGAAGAAGAAGAAGAAGAAGAAGAAGAAGAAGAAGAAGAAGAAGAAGAAGAAGGAAAAGAAGAAAAAGAAGAAGGAAAAGAAGAAGAAGAAGAAGAAGAAGAAGAAGAAGAAGAAGAACTCGAAGAAGAAGAAGAACTCGAAGAAGAAGAAGAAGAACTCGAAGAAGAAGAAGAACTCGAAGAAGAAGAAGAAGAAGAAGAACTCGAAGAAGAAGAAGAAGAACTCGAAGAAGAAGAACTCGAAGAAGAAGAAGAAGAACGAATGAAGAAGAAGGAGGCTAGAAAGGAACGGAGAGAGCCCAAAGCAAAAGCTTGAACAATTCGCAAATTTTGAAACAAGAAAAGCAAGTCAAACAAAAGTTATTACTTAAAGGAAAAAAAGAATTTAAAAAATATATAAAGGGTGTTTTGAACGGAAATTTAACACCAGCACAAATCGCCTATATAGATGACTTGCGAGAACAGTTAGATGTTGACAAGAAATAAAAAGCAATATGATTTTGATATTTTATTTTCCTAAAAAGGGGCGTAGCCCAGGTCGCGCAGCGCCCGCGCCGAAGGCGCAGCGCCGCAGTCCAAGTCACAGGCCTTGGTCAAGACGAGGTTGAGACGATGACTAAACAATGAATCGTCTTTGCGAGCGGGTATTCTCGCACTACCACAGCTGCACACCCGCGAAACTTTCCCATCGTGGCACTGGCACCATCAAAACAGAGGTCACGGCAGTTGCCCATGTTGAGGCCGACACTCTTTACTGTGCTTAGCAGGAGGCGAGCCAGGCCTTCTTGGCGTGAACAAAGCCAAGGAAATCCTTCCTTAGCTGACCTCCGCTGAAGTGACGGACGCAAATGGTGGCCTGTTCTTTCCCTGAAACGTCGGTCGTCTCGTCCATCATGATGGCGAAGACTCCAGAAACTGATGATACCACCTTCTCTTGCACCAATCGCCCTACAAACAAGGATGTTATGATTATCAAAACTCACTCCCTGGAAATCTTTTCTTTCTCTCTCTCTCCCTCTGTCACCGCGCGTTCGCGTGTGTGTGTATGTGTGAAGGTAAAATGGGTAGAAGAAAGTAAGGAGGGGAGGGGAGAATTAAAGCAAAAAAGGGTGGAGGGCAGTGGCGTAGCCAGAATTTTGAAAAGGGGGAGGCCCGGATTCCATTGGCGTCTCACAACAACAAATGGTCATACATTATTTTTTGTTATGCAATAAAAAATACTGCGTTCAACAGCAACAGGCATTTTTCAATAGAAATTTTATTGGCACGCTTTCTACTCACTGATTTATGAGTATGCATGCGTTTTTTCGGGAATGACTGTCAGCAAAAGGGAGGGCCGGGCCCCCTGCCCCCCCCCCCCTGCCTACGCTCATGGTGGAGGGTAGAGAGAATTAGAGACAGAGAAAGGAAACAAGAAGGAAGGAAGGATTGTTTTTTTCCTTCCCTTCACTCCTGCCTACTTTATTCTATGTTCCAATCTTCATCTTTCTCCAAACATTTTATCTACGGTACATATAATTTCTAAAATTTACACTCTTATTTCATGAGTAAATGGAAAAAATATATAAGTAGAGGGACCTCTCACCTAATATTTCAATGATTTCGTCTTGAATTGTCTTGCTGGTGAGAGTGCTGTTCTTGTCAGAAGTTGTGAGGAGTTTCAATAGTTCAGCATCGCCTCCATTGGCACGGTATCGCAAAAGAGCTCGGAAGACTCCTTCTCCAGTCACGCTTTGAGCAGACAGATTCAAAGGGCCATCGTCACGGTGTCCTCTGAGGGGGAGCATGTTGCGACCACAAAAAAGAACGCTCTCGATTACCGGAACGAGTAAAAGACGTTTTTTTGCAACTCGTTCCTGCCTCGTTGTGGCAATGATTGCGTCGATGGACCTCGACGGGTCACGCACGGTGTCGAGAAAGGCCTCCATACGGGTCATGGCAGCGGCATGGTAGCTATGCTGGTTGTGGTTTGCCAAAACCTCTAGGGCCTTCTTGTACTTGGACATTGGCTCCAAAACGAAGGCTCCGAGCCTAGTCTGGCCTCCAGTCCCGGCTGTGTCACTGGCGAAAAGCACACAAGCCACGCAGTATCCTCCGTTCTTCAAAACTGAATATTTGAGCCACGGGTATGTCGAGCACCAGGTAGGCTGGAACCGCCTCTTTTGACCGCCTTCGTAGCTGAATGGAAGAGCTTCGATAACTGGGACTTTCTAGTGGATGATGAGCACCTTCTCTGCATCTGTTCCCTTCTTCCCCACAAAATCAGCAATGTCAAGTCGAGGCTCTTGAGAAGCTGCCACTGCAACTGTGCCGTCTTCACGTGACGAGTGGGGGACCTCGGCAGTCTTGGCTTCCTCCGGAACACTTGCCTCTGTGGTGGCATTATCCATCTGCACACATTCAGGTCGTCGCTTGAAAAATGCAGTGATCTTGGCGGGTTCCCCTGCTCGCTTCATTTCACTGGACCTGCCAGCCTGGCAGGGGCAAAAAACAAATATCTGACACAGGCTTATTTTCATAGAAGAATTCTGCCACAAATATAATCTCAAGTAAGGTCTCTGGTAAAAATTATAGAAGGAAATGGAAGAACATTGTGGAGAACTGCTAGATTAGATTAAATATCATTTGGGAAAATACATGGTAATCTCGATATCAAGTTAAAGTAATAATTTTCTTTTATAGAAAGGTGTTCCACTATTCAATTTCCCTTTGGGTTATTAAACAATTGCAAGAGATATTATAAACGAATAAATAATATTTTACCTGCTTACTCGAGTAGATGCTTACACCTCAACGGTTAACTGCAACTGTGCATTATACTTGTCACCACAATGATTTCGCCAATTGTTTGATAACTACATTTAATGAAGAAATTACTAAATTAACGACTAAAATAACATCAAGAAGAAATATACCAATCAAACCTTGAATAACAAATAACTTATTGAAATGCATCAATTTAGAAAATAAGTGGCTCGACAAAGAAACTGAAAAAAGTATTGCTAAAAAGAGACAGGCTTATAAGAAATATAAGTGCTCGGGTGCATCTAATGACTATGAAAGTTATGTATCAATACAGAGAGATTTAAAAAAGACAATAAGAAAAAGAAAACGACAATACGAAATGAAAATCGCTGATAAATCCAAAGAGAATCCCAAAGAATTCTATAGTTACATTAGAGATAAAAAGGTTGTTAGGAATCACATTGGTCCACTATTATCTGCTGACGGTCAACTTGAATATTCAAATGAAGGAATGTGTAAATATTACAAATAAAAAAATTCTGTTACAATTATTTCTTTTTCCTGAGGCGAGAGGCGTTTGGGGGTAAATCGGTTACACCGCCAACTGCGGTGAAGAAGAAGAAGAAGAAGAAGAAGAAGAAGAAGAAGAAGAAGAAGAAGAAGAAGAAGAAGAAGAAGAAGAAGAAGAAGAAGAAGAAGAAGAAGAAGAAGAAGAAATCGAAGAAGAAGAAGAAGAACTCGAAGAACTCGAAGAAGAAGAAGAAGAAGAAGAAGAAGAAGAAGAAGAAGAAGAAGAAGAAGAAGAAGAAGAAATCGAAGAAGAAGAAGAAGAAGAAGAAGAACTCGAAGAAGAAGAAGAAGAAGAACTCGAAGAAGAAGAAGAAGAAGAAGAAGAAGAAGAAGAAGAAGAAGAAGAAGAAGAAGAAGAAGAAGAAGAAGAAGAAGTAGAACTCGAAGAACTCGAAGAAGAAGAACTCGAAAAACTCGAAGAAGAAGAAGAAGAAGAAGAAGAAGAAGAAGAAGAACTCGAAAAAGAAGAACTCGAAGAACTCGAAGAAGAACTCGAAGAAAAAGAAGAAAAAGAAGAAGAAGAAGAAGAAGAAGAAGAAGAAGAAGAAGAAGAAGAAGAAGAAGAAGAAGAAGAAGAAGAAGAAGAACTCGAAGAAGAAGAAGAAGAAGAAGAAGAAGAAGAAGAAGAACTCGAAGAAGAAGAAGAAGAAGAAGAAGAAGAAGAAGAAGAACTCGAAGAAGAAGAAGAAGAAGAACTTGAAGAAGAAGAAGAAGAAGAAGAAGAAGAAGAAGAAGAAAAACTCGAAGAAGAAGAAGAAGAAGAAGAAGAAGAAGAAGAAGAAGAAGAAGAAGAAGAAGAAGAAGAAGAAGAACTCGAAGAAGAAGAAGAAGAACGAATGAAGAAGAAGGAGGCTAGAAAGGAACAAAGAGAGCCCAAAGCAAAAGCTTGAACAATTCGCAAAGTTTTGAAACAAGAAAAGCAAGTCAAACAAAAGTTATTACTTAAAGGAAAAAAAAAGAATTTAAAAAATATATAAAGGGTGTTTTGAACGGAAATTTAACACCAGCACAAATCGCCTATATAGATGACTTGCGAGAACAGCTAGATGTTGACAAGAAATAAAAAGCAATATAATTTTGATATTTTATTTTCCTAAAAAGGGGCGTAGCCCAGGTCGCGCAGCGCCCGCGCCGAAGGCGCAGCGCCGCAGTCCAAGCCCCCCGGCGTAGCCGGGCCGGCGCAACCGGTGGGCTTGTATCAATTATTTTAACTCGGTATTCGTAGACGAAACACCTCAAAGTGAACTCCAAACTGAAACCTGTGAAAAGTCTAGGGTAAACTTACTCACTACGGTAAATATAACAAAAGTAAAAATTAAATGGTGTATAGATAAACTCAAAGTTAATAAAACACCAGGGCCTGACGGTTGGCATCCAAGAATCTTAAAGGAAATGAAAAATGAGATTGTTGTTCCATTAGAAATTATTTTCAAGAAATCCATCATATCCGGAGATGTCCCAAGAGAATGGAAGCTAGCTAACGTTACTCCTATATTCAAAAAAGGTGACAAAAAGAAACCAAATAACTATAGGCCTATAAGTTTGACTTCAATCGTAGGAAAAATAATGGAAACTATCATCAGAGATGCTATCGAACATCATTTAGAAAGTAACCGTTTGATAAATGATAGCCAACATGGTTTCAGACGGAAACGTTCTTGCGTGACTAACTTACTCGAATTCTATAACACAGTTATCTCGAATTATGACAAAAGAAACAATATAGATTTAATATATCTAGACTTTGCAAAAGCTTTTGATACCGTCCCACACGAAAGACTACTTACTAAATTAGCTTTACACGGAATAAGTGGTAGCCTATTAAGTTGGACTAGTAATTGGTTGAATGGTCGAAAACAAAGAGTTGTTTTAAATGGAAAAACTTCTAGATGGGAAAATGTTACAAGTGGAGTTCCTCAGGGTTCCGTTCTTGGGCCACTTCTATTCATAGTATATATAAATGATATAGACCATGGACTAAGATCTACTGTTTCCAAATTTGCTAAACCAATTAGATATTCAAGAAGATTTAGATCAATTACAGCAATGGTCTGAAAAGTGGCTAATGAAATTTAACACAAGTAAATGCAAGGTAATGCACATAGGTAAAAACAACAATAAGTACGATTACAAGTTATTTGGAAATTCGTTAACAAAAGTGGATAGTGAAAAAGATCTCGGCGTGATTATCAGTAACGACCTCAAATCATCCAAGCAGTGTATTTCAGCCTCTGAGAAAGCAAATAAGATTCTAGGACTGATTGCGCGATCTTTTGATTTCAAAAGTCCATCGCTCATTAACAAGCTATATAAACCGTTAGTTCGTCCACATTTGGAATATGCTGTTTCTGTATGGTCACCGAATCTCATTAAAGACATTGACAGACTGGAAAAAGTACAACGGCGAGCCACAAAACTGATTCCAAATATCAAAAATAAATCATACGAAAATCGACTAAAACATATGAATCTGTTTTCTCTAAAAAAGCGTAGACTCAGAGGTGACTTGATACAGGTCTTTAAGATTTTAAAGGGAATTGACAACATCAAAAGTGACAAAATGTTCACATTGAATGAGAATCAGACAAGAAACAATGGTCTCAAACTATCCGGAAATAGATTCAATTTGGAAGTAGGTAGAAACAACTTTGCCAACCGTGTAGTTAATGAATGGAATAAACTTCCTGCACAGGTAGTGCAATGTAGTTCAGTTCGAAGCTTTAAGACTCATTTAGCAAGATGCTGTAATGATTATAATTTATTTTATATTATTTGTTTTTACTTTGTTATCATTTGTCTGTTTGATTTTCATTTATTATTAGTTATGTGTCAATTTATTATTATTTACTGTTTACCTGTTTGTTTGTTATTCAACTATACCTATGCATTTATTTATATATTTTGTTGCATACATTATTATAGTTTTTTTATAATTATTATCATTATTTTTTTTTTTCGCATCCGACCTAGATATGGACCAAAAGGTCTCCTGTCGGCATGCTCCGCCTTTATAATCCTTTGTAATAAACTTTATAAAAAAATACATTAAGTGCAACTCTGAACTTAATAAACACAATTTTATCAGATATCGTAATGTTCTCAACTCATCAATTAAATCGGCTCGCAAGCAATACTATCTCAAAAAAACTTGAAGAAAATTCATCGGTTCCGAGGAAACTCTGGTCAATACTTCTTGAAGTAATTAATAAAAAGAGAAGTAATAATACTCCCAATTTGTTTATTCACAATAACAGGCAGGTAACTGACAACCATGAGATCGCTGACATGTTTAATAACTTTTTCTGTTTATCGGCTGATAAGCTGCCAAATGACCCAGGAAACCCACTTCAATATATAACTCCAGTCTCATCACAATTTAGTCTAATAAAACCATCAACTCACGATATTTTGCGTATTATAAATAATCTTAAAAATAAGTCCAATGGCTATGATTGCCTTAATACAAAGATCCTTAAACTTCCTGCTCCCAAAATTATTCATTTACTCATGCATTTAATCACTTTGTGCTTTCAACAGAGTTGCTTTCCTAATGTCCTAAAAATTGCTGTAGTACACCCGATCCATAAAGATGGGCCCACATCAAACGTATCAAATTTTCGTCCGATTTCGATCCTTCCGGTATTGTCTAAAGTACTTGAAACCGTTATTCTTGAACAATTGGTAGATTACCTTGAGTACTATGGGATCATTTTCGATAATCAATTTGGATTCCGTGAAAACCACTCAACATATATGCCTGTTGCTCTCTTACATGAATATATTGCAACTCGACTATCTAATAAAAGATATGTGCCTCAGTTTTTCTAGACATTAAAAAGGCTTTTGACACAGTTGATCATAGTATTCTGTTGATGAAAATGGCTGAGTACGGAATAAGAGACTTTGAACTTCAGATGTTTCAGTCATATTTATCTAATCGTAATCAAGTTGTCTTATTTAACGGTGTTAAATCGAGATTAATGGGTGTAAGTATGGGGGTACCTCAAGGTAGTATTCTAGGTCCTATTTTGTTTTTTATTTACATTAACGATATCTATAAAGCCTGTGGTATTCCTGAATACTTACTGTTTGCAGATGATACTTCTTGATTGATTGCTTCAATTTGATTGTTTCAACAACACAAAACAATCATATAGGTGACAATACAGGTATGTTCAACGGCCAACGAACGTGGTATATCTCCTTTCTATCCCTTTTCAGCGCAACTGAGACACAACCCTGGCAACCCTACAATACGCGCAGCACAAAACAGATAAATGGAATTAAACAAATGCCAAACACAACACAATTCCGCCCAAATTCCGCACACATGCTGTCAGTTTATTTAACCCCCGGACCTGGCAATACATCAGAAAGTACTAAAATCGATTAAATGACATCCTTACAATGATTCATGGAAGAACAAATTTGGGGGGAGCTTCACCCCCCTCAGATCCCCCCCCCCCCTGTATCCGCGCCTGGCTCCTCTGAGCGTAGTTTCCTCGTCGACACCGGCACTTAAAGGTAGACACCGTAGCTACCGCCGCTGCCGCCATAGCAACCACAGCCACCGCCGATACTACCACCGCAGTCATCGCCGCTGCCGCCGCCGCAGCCACCGCCGATACCGCCACCGCGACCACCGCAGTCACTGCCGCAACCACCGCCGCTGTTGCCACTACCGCCGCATCCACTACTGCCGCCACCACCGCCGCCACAGGCACTGCCTCGGATCACGCCAAACCTGGATATCTTCTCTCGGAAAACACATTGGATCCCATTGGTCTTCATGCACTTCTTCAGGACACACTTGCCATCAAACACAGGGATACGAAAAAGAAGAAAATTTCGTTCCCCCTACCTCGTCACTAAGGGAAGGGTAGTTCTGTAGCCAACAACTCTTAAAGTCTCCCCTGAGTGTAACTGAGTGTTTTCTAAGCGTACCCGATTGCCGCAGTTTTTTCTGTTTTAGTCACCCATTAATACAAGCGTTATATCTATTTAATGCTTGTATATTTGTGTATACTTTCATTACATTTTTTCTTTCTCTTGTGAATAAATAAAGAACATTTCTGTACATCCCATTAAGAGGATATATGTATAATCTAAATACCACAGAATATATTGTATACTAATAGTAAAGACTTAAAAATTACATCACGTTGTGCATAGTATCCTCAGCATTTTGAGTAAACAGATCAATCATTGGGATTAGCTTTAAGTATCCTAGCTGTTATAGCTCCTCTTTGTAAGAATAATATCAGCCGTCTGCACTGAGCACGGAAATACTCATCCCAAGTGTATTTATGGGAATCATAACTGCAGCGAACGAAAATGGTGTGCTCTGACGGGAATACTACCAGCCGTCTGCACTGAACACGGAAATGTTTATTCTAAGTGTGCTTAAAAGACTTATACTGCGACCAACTAAATGATGTATTCTGATTCCCCTCTTGAAAAACTTCCCTATTCTCTCCCTATCACTCGTTCCAGGCTGATAATATGTTACTACGCAACAGCAAGTAACAAGGTGGACACAGAGGTTTATTGTATTCTGGTCGTTTTCTCGATTAGCTGATTCATTGTCTGTGTTAGGCTGTAGTCTTGACCTACGTTGGGTAGCCAAATGTTAGGCTGGTTGAAGGCAAATTGTGATGGATAGATTGTTGGTTTTATTTAGTAATTAATTTGGGCGAGAAAAGGGTGAGGGTACGAGATGGCTAGATAGATAACGACTTGTGTATTTCAAGTCGTATCCAAAGGCGATCTGCTTGCGGAGGAGGGGGAAAGAGGTGAGAAAGCAACGGGGCAGCGAGCCAGGCTCACAGTATGATTCTCCGAGGTAATGTGAATCTTCGGCGTTCGTCTTGACTTTAGATATACGGGCAGGTTATGACCCGTGCTCCTAATTGGCGTGAGGTCAAGTGTGATGCGTGGGAAGTCGGACGCAAAACGTTCTTACGCTGCTGACTCACGAAGACAGAGGGTATGCGTTCCTCAATGAATCCAGTGTTCATCATTACGTGGTCAGGCGAGGCTCTGGTTGAGTCATCGCTGGAACTGATGCTGGTACTGCACGTGAGTTCCTCAAGGAGGTTTTGTCCCACCCGTGGGCCTCAAGGAAGCTTTGGCTGATCTGACGCAACCGAGCGGCACATGGGTCACACGGTTGGACACACGAGTTCCTTAGGGGGCCTCGGGAGTCAAAGGTCGTGGGACGGTGAGATGAGGGCAGAGGGATGAGAAACGAGGAGTGAGGACTAGAAATGAGAGCCTAACAGTCTGCAAATAAAGTTTAGCAGAAAATCCGCTTATAATGCCTACCTGTTCTCTTGCCTTGTTTTCCTCTAAAATTGTAATTAGTCTATTTGTAAGAATATTAGAAAATACTTTGTATACGTTTGATAACAAACTAATCGATCGGTAGTTACTAAGATCTCTCTAGACATCTTTCTTGTGAAGTAAAATTGTGATGGTCTGTATATAGTTTCCCATTTATGATATTACCCAGTAGGTATATTGTTAGTCTTTAATTTTGTCATTGTGTATTTTGTATTTGTGTACAAGTATGTTTGGGAGAACCAAGTGTTTGGCCCACGCGTTCGAATGTGAGTTTTGCCGCCAAAACAAAGCTTGGCGTCAGTTTCTGTCGTGTAAGGGGAAAAAAGCCTTTGGTATATGTATGTATGTATCTATGTATTTCGTGTAAATTTATTGAATTGTGACTTGATACATTATTTTATCATTGTAAGGTGCTTTTCATTCCCATCCTACTACATTTTTGGTGGCACGCGGTAAAGTTATTTTTGTTTACTTTGAACATTTTTTTTAACATTTAGATGATTGTCAAGTGATATGAACTTACGCTGGCCAGTATTACGCGTGTGTGTTTTTTTTTTTTTTTTTTTTTTTTTTGCTAGGTTTTCTTGTAAATGTTGATGCTCTTGAACAGTGTAATTTAAATGTGCGCCATGTGACTTTTTGTGATTAAAAATCTCGTGGTTTCCAGGTTTGGCGTTCTGTCTGGACTTTTAAGTATAATCATCGTCTTCTGTATTAGTGGAACGTTCGCCTATTATTAATGCGTGTGTAGACTTTAATCTAGAAGCCTGGATGTTGAAGGGTTACTGAACCAACCTAGTTTGTGTGAAGAATTGTCTGCGTGATTGTCGGGCTTTGAGTACGTCGCCTCCGAAGACTGGTTAAGTTCAAATTGGGGGTTAAAGATGTTGTGTGTATATTGCAGTTTGCTAGTTATGTATGCATGTAAACTTTTTGTGTTATTGTGATTCTGTTTCTTTTTTCTTGTATTTTGTTCATTCCTCTGGCCAGACTGCCATATTGCTTATGTCATAGATAGGTAGCCATGTTCCCTACGCCATAGAAAGCCATATTTGATCCATCGTCATATTCGGCCATCTTGCTTTCAATTTGTTATTGTATGGCCACCCCTTGCGGTGCCGTTTTCATTTGTTATTCTTTTACAGAGAGTAGGTGTTACTGTTTACTTTTTTTAAGGGATGTCCGAGTGTAGATTCAATTAAGATCGCCAGCCCAGATGGAGTCTTCTTCGTTCTTCAATGAGCATACCCTCCTTTAATGATGTCTACTAAGCCCAAGTTGCCTTCATTTATTAGTAACCAAACTCCATCTCAGACGATGGCTAATATTACATCTCCCATTTTACATCAGGGTCTTTCCATAGTTGAATTCTCAGCTCAGGGCCCCCATTATACATCAGTTACCTTCCTCCAACAATGCGAAGACAGCATAGTAAACACTAATATCTGTAGTGGGTCTGAGAAAATCTCAATCGTGAGATCTCAACTTGTTCCTAACTGGAAGCTGAAATGAGGGTAGTCTCATGTCTTAACCCCAAAACATTTAACTATAATTATGGTAATTTTAGAACTAATTTTCTTATTTATCTATTTATTTATTTATTTACTTATTTATTTATCTATTCATTTATTCATTTATTTATTTATTTATTTATTTATTTATTTATATACTTATTTATTTATTTATTTATTTATTTATTTATTTTTCAGATTCCCATGTAGGTGATAATTTTCAATGGTGTTTCCATTTAGCTGATGTGCTCACGTCCCATTTGGGAACACTGAACTATATGCGTGCTCAGGCCAAGGCCAGCAAGATTGCTTTTGAGGCCTTAGAGTCATTGTTTCAATCAGATTGGGTAGATAGAGATGCTATCACTTTGGATAGGTTCCGCCTTATTTTGGAATACCTTTTTATATCTTGTTGCTGGTGCCTTTTGAGAGAAGAGTAGCATCTTCTCTCAGCTATAAGATGGATGAGTCCCTATTGTCTTTTGCAACAAGGATTTCAAGTAAACTAAAGGAAGTGCCTTATTGTTCTTTGTGTATTAGCAATGCACAACAACACATCGATGTTCCTAGTTCTCCTCCACCCCCTCAGTCATTAGTACCTACACAAACCACTCCTTCGTCTACATCAGCACCACCTGTACTTATACGTACCTATTGTAACAAGTTAGGTCACTCAAGTGGTTTTTTTTTTTTCGCCGTAAGCGTCACGAACACAGGTCAAAGCAGACCCCTGTACGTAGAAACTACTCTGACACCTCTTCTAACATGACAAATGACCTTTCTAGAGTAACGCTTCAGGATAAATTTACCTGTTGTCATATCTATGGCTAATATAAGCATTCAACTGAACAGTGTTAAAAAAAATCTGAATTTTAAAACAGAAACCTCTTCATAACTTAGGCAAACCCAGCCCCATTTTCACCAGTGCCCGTATCACAAACCAATGGATTGACCAGTAATATCCGGTCTCAAATCACCCTTTTGGTGGCTACTGAGTCTTCTCGATTAATTTCATTTCATTTTCATGCAGAGAAAACACCTATCTCCGTAACAGTAGATACTGGAGCAAAATGTAGTCTTATAGGTAAAATGGTATATTATGTTCTCAAGCAATTATATGACATCGCATTGTCCCCTTTTCGCAAAGGGTTGCATTCTATACAAGGTTCTCCATTGCCTATCCTTGGGTCTATTTGCATTCCCTTAAGATTTTCTTCTCATGCTACCGTTTTTCATGTTAATTTTGTTGTAGTTTCTGGAATTCCTCTCATGTGCGATTGTCTCTTAGACATTGACGCTCTTACAGCTAATGGCATAGATATATCTCCTAGGCGCTATGTAGTAACTTTTCACAAATCTGTTATTCCTGCAACGAATAGGCCAGTTTCCATATGTAGCTCACCTGTGTATGATCAGACCATACAGTTGTCTTCAAAGAGTTCTAATTGTTCAGAATCTTCTATTCTTTCTTGTGCTACTGTTGTCGTAGGCGAGCATTATATTGGACCTTCAAGTGCAGTTCGAGTCCCAATGCGCATTTCGGGTATTCCAATTAGTTTTGATGTCTTATCTCAGCCTGACTCTGTTCGTGTTCGTCTTCTAGCATTGGAAGGAACTCTCTCCACTATTCGTGAGGATCGTGTTACCACAGCTATGGTAACCAACGTTACTGGTGCTCCCATCACAATCTCTCCTGGCAATCATTTAGGTTCCTTTGAAGTTGTTGATATTGGCACTGTCCAGGATTTACCTCCTATCATAGCGGCTTATGTGTTACGGTCTCCACAAGCAAGTGACACAGCTCACTTGGCCTCTAAGTATGCAACGTATGTAGGTGAAATTAGCTTTCCAGAGTTGACGTCTCGTCTCATTGTCCTGTTAGTAACTCACCGCCAGGTTTGGCTTTACCTGGTGATCCATTAGGAGTTACGGATCGTGTTGTTTATAGCACTGATCTTAAGCCAGGTGTTCGATCTGTTTACATACCCTCTTATAGGTTGGCTCACTCTCGTCGGCTTGTAACACAATCCTTGGTTGACGACTTATTAAGTGAAGGTGTTGTCCAAGAGTCTCACTCAGAGTAGAACTCTCCGCTCCTTTTGGTGCCTAGGATGGATTTTTCCGTCGTGTTACTGATTATTGGCGAGTCAATGAGGTCACAATTCCAGACCATTACCCTTTGCCTGTGTTAAGTGATTTTCTCCAGTCCACCGGAACAGGTAATACGGTGTTCACCACGTTAGACGGGCTTTTGGCAGATTCCCTTGGAGAAGTCTTGTAAGATTATGGCCTTCTCGACTCCATCAGGTCATTATGAATAGTTTCGTTGCCCCGTGAGGTTACGGAATGCTCTCTTGACATGTCAACGCTTGATTAACTCAATTTTTCATGGCCTAGTAGGAAACGGACTTTTTGTTTACCTGGACGACTTAATCTTAGTCTCCAAGAATGTGGAAAGCCACTTCCATAAGTTCTCCCTGGTCTTGCAACGTTTTGCTGAAGCCCGATTAAAACTCAATTTGCCCAAGTGTTCCTTTTTTTTAAGTCTAGTATCCAATTCCTATGTCATGTAGACAAGCATGGTATTTACACCACAGATGATGAAGTCAAAACGGTTAGGAACTTCCCTACACCCAGGTCAATAGACCATGTACTTTCCTTCCTTGG
The DNA here is from genome assembly GCF_046742065.1 of Oratosquilla oratoria. Classification (NCBI taxonomy): domain Eukaryota; kingdom Metazoa; phylum Arthropoda; class Malacostraca; order Stomatopoda; family Squillidae; genus Oratosquilla; species Oratosquilla oratoria. The sequence continues at coordinate 6,873,459 of NC_134783.1, forward strand.
ACTGGCAGGATACTATCGTGCATTTATTAAGAATTTTGCTTCAGTTATATCTCCCCTTACACATCTCCTCAAGAAGGATACTTCCTTTCAGTGGCGTGATGTTCATCAGGAAATTTTTTATTCATTGAAGCATGCTCTTACTGTGTTGGCATTCCCAGATTATAGTCTTCCTTTCACTATTTGTACAGATGCTTCTGGTACAGGTATTGGAGCTATACTTATGCAGTAAGTAGATGGATGTAGGCCACATGTTATTGCATATGTTAGTCTATGCTTAGAGGCAATAACAGTGGTTTGAGCTTTAAAGCATTTTCGTGATATCATTTTTTTGGATATCCTATTACAGTCTACACGGACCACACTGCTGTCTCACAGCTTTTCAATGACAAAAATCTTTCAGGCAGCCTAGCCAGATGGCTCCTTATAATTGAAGAATTTAACCATATCCTTAAGTATATTCCGGTACGTGCAGTGTTGCTGATGCACTTTAACGTAATTGTACCTGTAGCTGCAGTTGCAGTGATTGACAATATCTCCCTACAAGATCTGGCCAAAGCTCAATTATCTCAACATGAGGACCCTTGGTCTGCTGTCATTTATGCTTTGGAATCTGGTGATGATACCACCTTAACAGATTTACCTGTACCCCTGTCCCAATTTTCTTTACAGGACAATATTCTCATTCATAATGTGGAAGTGTTCGAGCAGGATGTAGCACAGTTAGTGATCCCTGAGTCTCTAGTCCCTGTTGTTCTGTCTCTTGCTTATAATACCCTTCAAGCTGGTCACCCAGGCTGACAAAATTTTGCCTATGGCTCGCAAGAAATATTATTGGCCTTGAATAATACCGGACATTACCACTCATGTAGCCCAGTATGGTTCTTGTGCCCAGAAAAAAGGTTCTACGCATACTGCTCCTATCCTAAAATACCCTACTCCCCGTCCTTTTCAGACTATGGCTATAGACCTTTTACAATGGTCCCGTAGTTCTCAAGGTTCAGTGTGTGTACTTGTATGTGTGGAGCACTTTAGTCGCTTTGTAATACTGGCTCCTTTACGTAGCAAATCTGCTACAGCAGTTGCCCATGCTTTAGTTCCTCATGCTTTTTGTCCGTACACTACTCTTTCAGTGTTCCTTAGTGGCAATGGGACTGATTTTTAGGAATGAGGCTTTAGCAAACATTTGTGAAAGTTACGGCATCACTCAAACCTTTGTGAATACTTATCATCCTTCATCTAATGGTCTAGTAGAGCGGACGAATAGAAAGATTTTGGACATTCTCAGGCACGCTACTTCTAAGTATTTCAGCGGCTTTGACCCATCGTTTTTCGCTCATATTTCCGAAATAATCATTCACATCAGCATGGTATATTAGCACAGCCTAATTCACACCCGGCCATAATTTTTGACGTTATAGTGTATTCACAAGTGTATTTAATTACGGTGTTTACTCTTGTGTGTGTCGTGTGTGTGTCGTAGCCGACACCCGTGAAGTAAATCGAACAAGTGAAGTTGGGATACACGAGGTAGTTTGTGATGACGTCACGACTTCACCTGTTCGATTTACTTCAGGGGTGTCGGCTACGACATACTTAATATCAAGAGTAAACGCCGTAATTAAATACACTTGTAAATGCACTCTAACGTCCAAAATTATGGCCGGGTGTGAATTAGGCTGTGCTAATATATCATACTGATGTGAATGGTTATTTCCGAAATATGAGCGAAAAACGGTGGGTCAAAGCCGCTAAAATACTTAGTAGTAGCCTCCATGAATCCTGGGAGGATTGGCTTCCTCATGTCAGTGCTTGCATTAATAGCACAATTAATATTTCCACAGGTAAAACGCCTCATTACATCATCTATGGAGTTGAAAAATGCTCCCATATGGTGTGTTAGACAGTTCTATTCGTCCCCTCTAGAATTTTTATAATTATAGTAAACTCCAATGTCACACACTGCATAGGATATATGATTCTGTGAGAGAAAAACTTGATGACTCCAAGTCCAAAATGTTGAAACACCAGCATAGCAAGGCAACGCCTGTTAACATAAGTATTGGTGATCATGTATATAAAAGCATGCCTGACCGCCAATCTAAACTAAATTGTAGATTTACAGGTCCATTTTGGTGAGTGAAAAGTTGCATCCCAATAAGTTCAGGGTCTTTCTTCTCCCCAGGGAATGAGTGAGGTATTGCACGTTGATAGGCTTAAGGTAACAAGAGTACCTATCCCTGCATTCGTCCCCAAGGCCCACTGTACAACTATGCCTTCTGTATCTACCCCTCACAATTATTATCTCCGTCCAAGGGGTCCAATGCCTTAATATCTGTATGTGTATATTGCTTATGATGTTACCCATGGCTGTTTTGCTCTGTATTTTGTGATATTTAAGCTATCAAGTGTATATAGTTGAGCTATTCTAAAATATAATGAACTTCTTTCCCTACGTCTTTCATAAGATTTATCGATAAGCCATATTCCCCAAGTGTTTTCCCTCGTTACATACTTGTTAAAGAGAACGCTATTTTTTCAGTTGTGACTTCTAGTACATTACTAGCATATTAAAACTAATGTACTGACTCAACCATGGCATTTGAGAGTAAATATCTTGGTAAAATTCTACTATTTTAACCATTCTCTCTCCGTATTTCTCCTTAATATCATCCACTGCCTCCCTAAAACTAGTCCGCGCTCGGCCTCTTAAAAATACCTTTTAGAATAGTTTCATCTATATTATCTAGGTTTCTCTTTCTTTTCTCTGATCCCTGTCTTTTACTAATGAGCTTGTTCGGTTTAGCTCTCTGTTTCATCACTCCTAGTTTTAATTTGTATAGTCTATCATTTGATTAGGTCATCTGTAGCTTTGGAGTATTTACTATCTCACTTCTTTTTTTATCCCCTACTTTCTCAGGTGATTCTATAATGATATTCAATGAATTAAAATCAATATGGCGTGGGTAAAAAAACACAAGAATCTTTAAGTTTATTCCTGAATAGTTTCGCAGATTAAGACTACTGTGTTTTCTTTCCACCCATGTCAACATATAAGAATACCTCATCATGAAATTAATGTATTCACTGGTGTCATCGTTATTTTTTAGAACTTCACTTGTTAATTTAGAATTAAAAATCCTTCTTCTTATCATTTACCTTCGTAATGCCTATTTTCTTCTTCAAAACTAGTATATTTCTTTCAGCTATGAAATCAGATTAGTTTGCGCAATCTACTATTTTATAGACACTACCTATATTTACTTCGCTTTTTTGGGGTATGGGGTGGGGGAGGGATGTACCCTTTAGGGCGGCTATAGAGAGTAGGATATCTAGTCCTATCCTCCGTCCCGTTATAGTCGCCTTTTACGACTCAAGTGGGAATTCTCGGTGGCAGTATTCTTTCTCCTCTACCAGAGGCTTTGGCGAAAATGGAAATGAATATCCAGAGAAGTGGTACAGGATAGTATTAAGAGTGGGGGGGAGGGGCAGCATAGCATAACGGAGGGACAGTCGCAGTATAATAAAGTAGCATCATTTCCAGAGCTGGGCGCGTTAACGCTGGACAGGTAGTACTCGTACGTTACCGAAAAATCTGGTGTGCATTTCCGTCAATGCTGTCCGCGTTACTGCGTACGTGTATGTGTATGTGTGTATATCTATATATATATATATATATATATATATATATATATACACATATATATATATATACATATATATATGTGTGTGTGTGAGTGTGTGTGTGTGTGTGTGTGTGTGTGTGTGTGTGTGTGTGTGTGTGTGTGTGTGTGTGTGTGTGTGTGTGTGTGTGTGTGTGTGTGTGTGTGTGTGTGTGTGTGTGTGTGTGTGTGTGTGTGTGTGTGTGTGTGTGTGTGCGTGTACACACACATAAGCAGTAACACAGACCGCTCTAAGGAAATTAATATCGGTAACGCATTGACGGAAATACGCCCCAGATTATTTGTTACGCACTATCTGTCCGGCGGTAACGCGCCCAGCATTCATTTCTCTATGAATAGATACCTCCTCTAACACAAAATTATGTGTGTCTCTGGTCCGTAGGGGCGCCCCATATAGACCCTAAAGTTCAGCTGCATACTACTGAGCAGATTTATACCTCACAATAACATGCAGCCTACCCCAGACAGTAGCGGGAGTGGAATTATGCCTTTTAAATTTGGCTACCCCCCTTAAAAGGTGGAAAAACCCTTGGTACATGCATGTACCTATATTTACGTAGTTTACAATCGCTACATTGATACGCTGTTGCTATCATCTCCTATTAATAAGTCTGTTTCGTTCTTTCTTGTTCCAGTTGGCTTCCTCCAATTCAATATACGACCTACACACTTCAGGAAGAAAGTATTTATTATTCTCATGCTGATTTTACTTCTCAAGAGTGATGACCCGAATTCGTAACTGCCGACCGAATAGTTACAAAGGAGGCGCATGCCGACAGGAGACCTTTAGGTCCATAACTAGGTCGGATGCGAAAAAATATAATAATGATGAATAAATAGAAATATACACATTATGAAAAGCAAAGGGAAGACCACTCCCCCTTGACTCACTCCTGTCTTTATGGTAAACCATTCACTCACCAGCTCTCTGTTCTTGATTCTGCTCTCTTTATTCTCGTACACACTCTTAATTATTCACTCGCCAACGCAAGCCAACGCAAGCAGACGTGTAGAGAGAGCTCTACCGATTTCGGAAAATTCCAAAATCTACGCTGCAACCACCCACCAGCAGTCGCAGAGAACGATATAAAGGTACAGTGCATTGCCAGACAAAATTTGGGAATCCGTGGTGCTTGGACTTAGGCTGTAGAATTGGAAAAGTTCAGTCCTACCTGGCCAAACAATCCCTGTCAGGGGTTGCCATTGTTGCGCATGCGCACTGGTGCTGGTGTGACGTAGATATGTCACATCAACCACCACAGTAATTTTACGTTACACCCTTGAACCCAATCTGCCTACCTACCAAGGTAGGCAGCATGGAACCTTCTGGCCCAATCTCCCTCGAGGCCATTGAGGCCGACCTAGCTTTAAGCGATGAGGATGAGATGAGTGAGGAAGACATTCACTGGCCACGGCTACCTAGACACGAACTCCGTGATCCACTAGCTCCAATGTCTGCGCTAGACATGTCACGCCCCACAACTACTCCCAAACGTTCCATAACCCACACGTCGGACAGCAATAGTTCGCCTTCTTCCCCTGCTGCCAAATCCTCAAAACGATTTGAGACATATGCCCAGAGCAGCATATCTACAACAGACCACAGCGATCCACGCCCTGTAGCACAGGAGGCACCCACAAGGGGGACCACATCGCTGAGTGACCCTCCATCCCCAGCATTTGCTCCCAGGGCTGACTATATCAAATTCCGGTTCAAGACTAACCCCTCAGTGGACATAAAACTTCGATGGCTGAATGAAATAAACAAAGCCTTCAAACTTGACCGTAAACTGGCTGAGGTGAAGATGGCAGCAATTACATCTCAGTTTGTTTACCTCTCTCGTAACCGCACAGATATTGTCAACAGTGTTACGAAAGGAGAGGTACTGTCCATCTACCTTGAGGCTCAGGACTCGCAGGAAAGGCCTCGCAAATATCCCACATACCTCTTAACACGTTACCCGGTCAATATTGAACCAGCCTTGGCCAAAGAGCTGCCGGGCACCCACTCAGTCAGAAGATTCCACCATAATGGCACACCCATCAACCGCCTGGTAGTGACTTGGAGCCTTATAGAGCCACCACCACCGAGTGTCTACTTCAGCTTCCTTCCATGCCTACCACCCTGTGAACTTCGTAGGATGAAAGACGAACAGCCATGGTGTTACCGGTGCTGGGGTATCGGTCATATCTCACGGTATTGCGCCGCGACCGAACGGTGTGCATGGTGCTCGGGCCCTCATGACTCCCGCACTTGTTCACACCGCGCCCCTCCACCAACTACTGCTACCCCTGACTCGGCTTCAACACAATCCCAGCCTCCCCCACCAGACACCTCGTGCTGGAAATGTCCACGATGTCATCAGACAGGGGTCAACGCCTGGCATGGTTGTGCAAAGCGTCAGCAAACCACCAATGCACTGGTTGTTAAACACACGGGTCACACTGAGTCACCACCACCTCCTCCCTCCGTCGGTAACCCCCACTCTACCTCTACTGCCTCCTCGGACTCCAAGCAAGTAGCTGCACTTCGCGATGCAGTGGCAGCCCTTAAGACTCGGGTTGCGACAATGACCGCACGTTTCGATGCAATCGAAACGTGCCTGGATAGTTTGGTTAAAAAACAGGCCACATGTGAGGTGACACTGAACTCTTTGGTTGAATCGCAACAGGTAATTATTAACACCATTAGCACCATCACGGAGAAAATGGATTTTATTGCTGCTAGATTCGGCAATCTAATTGCAACCCCACACAGGGAGTCTCCCCTACGTAACACAACACCCAGTGACCCCCCACCACCACTACCCCCCACCACCACTACCCCCCACCACCACTGCCGGCCGAACCACCACCGTTGCTCATACCTCCACAACCGCCCGAACCACCACTTCTTCATCACTTGGTCGCCGATACCATAGAACTAAAATTCAATAATCAAATGAAGCTACACGTCATCTCATGGAACGCCTGCGGTATCACAAACTGGGCCAAACGTACAGCACTTAAAGGGTACGTGCACTGTCACCACCCAGACATTATCTTCATACAGGAAGCATTTATAGGCCTCGCTGCACCAAACAGGGATGCACCTTTGCTCAACCAATTCGTATCGTATGTACATCAGATCCGAAACGGATTAATTACGTATGTCCACAACACCGTCCAGCATCGCTTTCTTCAAAATTCTATGGACAATAACACGACTTATCAGCTTCTAGAGGTAACAGTTGGCTCCGGTACCATAAGATTATGCAATGTGTACGCTGCACCGAACGGCCTGAATCCAGCTATACTTCCACCACCCACCACCCACGGTATGATTTATCTAGGAGATTTTAATAGTCGACACCCTGCTCTAGGAGATCTCGCAGGCATTATAAATCGCAACGGGACTCGACTTCTGGAATGCATTCAACGCAACAGGCTAACTCGCTGGGACACGGCTGGCGCCACGCATGCTCGAGGAGGTACCTTAGATCACGTCCTTACGTTTGGGCCTCCCAAGTCCGGTGTTTAACGATACCGACACTATTCTCCGACCACGTAGCACTCAGCGTCCAATACACCCTTCCTACCACGCCATCCCCAGTGCACACCCGTACACGCATCGTACTCCCACCCAAGTACTGCCCCACATATATTTCATACATAACAAACCTCGTACCCACATTTAACCACCACTGTCCTGAACAGTTATATTCCTCCCTCGTTAACGCCACACATACTTTCTACACCCAATACGTCAAAAAGCCACACATCACACGTCATCCGAATACACACACTTGGACACTAGACAACCACATCGTTCAGGCGAAGAGGAAAGCGATGGAGGATGGCTTTGCCTTTCAGAAAAGACCAAGTCCAGAAACTCTACACCAGTATCAACTATCAAGAGATGACTTAGTTGCTCTACAGCGTTGTGTTCAAATGGATCCCTGGAAAAACCTAACGGACAGCATTAACCATCAAACGAGTGTTGGCACCATGTGGCACCTCATCAACAAGGTGATAAAGAAAAAACATCACAGTGCCCTCCATCATAGCCCTACACAGTTTCCACAAGACCTTGTTGATGCCTGGTCAGCACAGGCACGAACCAGCAACCTCCCACCATACATACACGACGCTCTCTCCACCCACAAAAACTATCGTGCACTCCGACTTGCCTCTGCCTTGCTGAAGACCGATGAAGAAGATGAGGAGATAACCGAACAAGAGCTGCGAAGAGCCCTCGCCAAGGGTAAGGCGACAGCTCCTGGCGATGATGGTATCACCTACGTCGTCCTCCGAGTACTCCTGGACGTACCTGGTAACCCCCTCCTCCAGCTGTATAATCTCTGCTACAACCTGGGATATGTACCACGGGACTGGACTTGCAGCACGATAGTACCGATTCCTAAACCTGGCACTGACAAATTCCGACCTGTATCTCTCACCTCTTGTTTCTGTAAAGTATTGGAACGCATTCTTCTATCACGTCTGATGTTCCAGATACAAGATAAGCTCTCGCCCCGACTGTACGGCTTCCTGCCCCAACGAGGAACACACCACTGCCTCATGGAACTCTACACACGCCTCTGTCCCACCAGTGTAGTGGCTTTCATTGATTTGAAAAGCGCATTCGACATCGCCAACAGGGACATTATCCTCGACCAACTTGTTGACTTTGGCATCAAAGGAATTTTACTGAGGTGGATAAGAGGATACCTGCGGAACAGGAACTCACGTGTATTGTTTAAAGGATGGTACAGCAATACCAGAGAGTTTGAACTCGGTACTCCACAGGGAGGAGTACTCGGTCCATTTTTATTTAACATCTTTATGCATCGCTTTCTCTCTCTGCTTCCTGACATCGACGGTACAACAATCACTTGCTATGCAGACGACATATGCATTCATTCAAGATCACAAGACATGCAACTTTTCCTTCAATCATTTCATTTGTCATCCTCCTCATGCGGGCTGGTCATCTCACCAGAAAAGAGCAGAATTTTATCTTTTCGCCCAGCAAGAACTTTGCCAGAATTCACTGTTGGCAACACCATCGTGCCATTGTGCTCACAGTACCTTTACCTGGGGGCACCAGTTCGTATCACATCTTCCATCCCAGCAAGACAACGCGTACATCCAATTGTCCAAGACCTGCTAACCCGGCTACAGAGACGACTGACTCCTCTTAGGTGGTTAACCAACAATATTGCTGGAGTGTCCATCCCTGTCGCCAGAACTATATATATCACATTCATTCGATCAGTGGTTGATTACCTCTCTCCCGCACTTAGTCAGCTTTCCAAAACTACTTTGCAACCACTTGAAAAATTCCAAAACCAGGCAATGAGGCTCATCTTAGGCTGCCCTACCACAACCAGGATCGTCAATATGCAGCAAGAACTTCGTCTACCACCAATTGTAGAGAGAATATACGCAAATGTTACCTACTTCACTATCAAGTGCCTGCACTACCCCCACTTATCTCCCCACTTTTGTCACACAATCCAGACCTCGATTGATTTGGCAGAGCCTCGACCTCAGCTTCGTCCCGGTGGCTGCTCACTGGTCCTTAACATCAGTTCAAACATTCGGAGGCTTAACATAAACATTTTAACAGAGAACGAGGACCCTGGCCTCCCACCTTGGCAGACACCCATGCCAACAGTCACCTATACTCCAACTACCAAGTCCGACCTACCACAGCTCCAGAAACAACTAGCCTTAGAAACTATCGCCGGTCTGTCATCTTTAAATGCGGCCCATCATCTCTTCACTGACGGTTCTTTGCAGGAGGACGGTAGTGCTGGATGTGCTGTGTATTCCCTCAACATAGAGCCACCACTAGGGGGCTGGGCAGGCCGTCGACTCCCTAATTCGTCAAGCTCCACGTGTTGTGAGTTACATGGGCTCCTGGACGCTGTTACTTTGCTGACACGGACTGGAGAAAACGGCTTGATCATCTGCGACTCTCAGTCAGCCCTCCGTGCTCTCTCATCTACCAAGCCTGAACACCAACAAGTGGTAACACAAATAATGCGACAACTGGCCACAACTCACGAAAACTCACAGAGGGTACACTTCCTGTGGATTCCATCCCATATTGAACTCCTAGGCAATGACACCGCTGATCGGCTAGCAAGGACAGCCTGTAGTATGGATCCACCAGCTGCCACTTCTACTACTGCCTTCCTACCTTCTTACAAGCGAATGGTAAGACAAGCTGCCTGCTCCCCTACTCGCCGCCGTAGCAATGCTGAGAGGGCTACAAGTGTATCCATCCAACACTACGAGAATTTTCTTCCTCTTCCCTATACGTATAGACGTAATGGACTTATTGTGAGAAGACACAATGTTGTGAGTGCCCGACTCAGGCTCGGCTACAGACCAGTGTGGCAAGTAGATGAGACCGAAGGTGTACCGAGGTACTCATCGTGCAGGCTGTGCGACACCCCTAATGCCAACAGTCTAGAGCACTACTGCATTAATTGCCCCACGATAGCCCCTTTAATACCTCATCGACAATCAGTTCTTGATGTCTGTAAATATTTGCTTGAAGGTGATAAATTAGAATTAATCCTATTGCAACACCCTCACTTTGGTGGATTTTAAAGTATACATAAATAGATCAGTCATGATTCGGAAATGTTTTAAGTATCACTAATAATCTGTATATAGTTATCTTTTGCACTAGGTTTGTTGTTCCCTGAACATAATAATAAGGAATGTCTGTAGTATGGATCTGCCAGCTGCTACAACTATTGCCCTACTACAAATGGATGGTACGATAAGCCGCCACTTCCCTACACGTCACCGTGGTAATGCTGAGAGGACTTCAAGTGTAACCATCCAACACCACAAGAATGTCTTTCCACTTCCACATGCATACAAACGCAGCGAACTTCTGGTGAGACGACACAGTGTTATACGTGCCCGACGCAAACCCGGCTACCGCACGATGTAGACGGGTGAGACCAGAAAGGTGCCGAGGTACACATCGTGCAGGCTGCGCTACACCCCATATGCCAACAACCTTGATACCTCATCGACGATTACTTATTATTATATGTAAATATTTGCCAGAAGGTGATCACTGTATATATTTTTGTATCACCCGCACTAATGAGTAATAAACTACAAATAATTCCTTCAGTTATGATTCGAGAGTGTCCTGTGTGTCACTAGTACTCTGTACATAGCTACACATTTGTACTAGGTTTGACGCTCCTTGAGCGTAATAAATTGATTAAAACAACAATCTTAATTATTCTTATCATGTTAGAGTTTATGCCATAGTCTTGTTTCTATTAATTCTATCGAAGGCTTTTTCCAGGTCGATAAAAGCCACAAACTTGTCAATGTCAAATTCCCAGCTCTTTTCCAGTATCATCTTCAGTGTGAAGACTGACGAGTTAAACACCATATGAGGACGGAGCCTTTATTTGTACGACGTTTCGCTTATTACAGCTTTTTCAAGTACAAGTTGAGATACATATGCTTGAGATTAAATAAGGGAAAAGGAGGGAACGGGGAGAGAAAAGAAGAAGGGGGAAGGAAGAGGAGGAGGAGAAGAAGGGGGGGGGGAATACTGGGAAAGGTTGAGAATGCTGGCCCAAACGTTCGAGGGCGAAATGTTTACAAAGGGTGGTTTAAATATTTAAAATTTTGCTGGCCAAGGGTATTAGGAGAATTATGTGGGGCGAGATGTTAAACATGCCCCTGTTTTGTTCAATATTGTTTGTTCCTTGAATGATCGCTGCTTCTAAACACTTCTTGCGGATTTTGTCTGGTTCTCGTATCAGCAGCTCTGCATTCTTCTGGTTCATAAGATGGTTTTGTAGTGACGTGATGCATCCTACGACCCGTCACACACTAATCAAAGAAATCTTCGGAGCTAGCCTTTCCAAGTTCCTGTAGTTGCCAAGCGTAGTTCGCAAGGTGTCCCTGCCAGCCAGCGGTCAGCCAATCAGGAACTTGGAAAGCTCCTCACGTTCCCGCCAGCCTCATTTAAAAGGTCGGTGTTTCGCCGAGATGGGACATAATCCCCTTCACCAGCACTACTCCAGACACTGTCCAGTCTAGCGATAGTGCATCCTCCTCATCCTCCTCCGACAGCGAAGTGCTAACCCTCCAAGCCCCTAAGGCTAACTAAGCTTCCTCTTAAAATTCCCTCCAGCTAGTGGGACTCACTAAAGACAACTATTCCTATGGATAGATTGGATTTACGTGCGTTCTACCAGAACGTCCGTCACTGGGCCCCACAAAGGACCAGCACCTTGTTAGAGATTGCCAGACACGGTCCTGATGTCATTTGTTTGACTTCGATGGGTGATCCAGCCCCCGACTCTCTTCCCAAGATTCAAGGCTTCAACACTTGGAGTCGGGGTCTTGCTTTGCACTCGGGCGTCTGTATTTTAGCCAGGAAGTCCCTCCAGGCAACTATACTTGATCAATTTCATTATGAGCAGATGCTCGCGATCAAGTTAAGCACCATTCGCGGTCCCATCCTCCTCTGTACCCTCTACCGCCCTCCCCGTATCCCCTTCCTCCCCTTTGTTGACATTGCCAAGGTGATGTCATACAAAGTCCCAACCTTCTTCATTGGCGACTTCAACTGCAGGCATGCTGCTTGGAGCCCTGGAACGCACAACAGCAGCTCAGTGAGTCGGCAACTACACTCTCTTACTATACTTCACCGGCTGAAGTTCCTAGGTCCGGACTTTCCCACATTCATAGGTCATGGATTGCAGGGTAAGCCCGACCTGGTGTTCTCCAACAGCCGAGCTTTCTTCATCAACTCCACTATCTCACCCGGTGCCCCCACCCTCTCAGACCACATACCCTTAATCCTTCGCATCTCCACCTCATCCATCCTTATCCCCAGTGAGCCTCGGTTACGTTACAGTCAGGCCGACTGGGAAGGCTTCAAAAACACTCTCACGACATACACCAACACAAACATGGACAACACTCCACAAGCGGCGATAGAGCAGGAATGGCGCTCACTTACAAAGTTTGTCAAAAACGCTGTAAAAAAGCACATTCCTAGAACAAAGCACCGAAAGGTTGCCACGTTCACCGCTTCTATGCGCACTAACAGACTACGCATTACACTACAGAACAGATTTACAGATCTAATACAAGCACCCCTAGAGGCCCGTGTCGCCATCCTACGAGACATGCACTGGCTACAGAGTAGCCTGAGGAAGTCCCTCTACATCGATTCACATCGAGAGGAGGAGCAACTGATGGCCTCGCTCTCCGGCGCCTGTGAGACGGACCCTTCCAAGTTCTGGAGGACCCTCAAACGTGAGTTGGAGGAGTGCTCTGTGCCTCCACCCAAGGTCATCAACCATCTTAACCACTCTGCACACTCCCCCAACACCAAGCTGACCTTCTGGCGTCAGCATGGAGTGAGGTCTTTAAACCCCATCCTGTGCAACGACCACATTGCTTTAGCACCTTGCACAGTGTTAACTCCTTCATGAACAGTTGTAGTGACCTCATTCCCGACGAGACTGTTGATCTCTCTCAGTTAGATGAGGATGATCCCCTTATCTGCCCCATCGTTTTGGAGGAGGTAAAGGGGGTTATCTCGGCATTAAAACTAAAATCCCCTGGCCCCTCAGGCATCGATGCACACATACTCAAACGTATGCCAGACAACATAATCTCACACATGACAACACTATATAATAGCTCACTAGCCTCTGGGTACTTCCCACAACTATTCAAGGCCTCCCATACCATCCTCATTCCTAAACCCCAGAAACCCGCCTCCGCCCCCCTTTCATACCGGCCCATCTCCCTTCTGGAGTACTTTGGAAAGGTGTTTGAGCAAGTCTTATGCCGCCGCCTGACCGTGTACCTAGAGACGGAGAATGTGCTGAGGGATTGCCAGTTTGGTTTTCGGCCGGGGCGCGGTGCAGACGACGTAATATCCATGATCACTCAATGGGTTCGAAGACCGCCAGACGGTCGCCCTGGTAAGGCCATTTTGGTTTGTAAGGATGTGGAGAAGGCATTCGATACTGTCTGGCATGAAGGACTTAAGTACAAATTGTACCACAACTTCGACTTTGCCCTGCCGTTCACAAGGTTGCTCTGCAACTATCTGGACGACAGGTCAATAAGAATAAAGTGGCGGGGCTGTCTGTCCCAACCTTTTGTGCCGAAGGCTGGAGTACCGCAAGGGTCAGTCCTTGCCCCCACTCTGTACAATCTATATACGAATGACCTGCCAGAGCCAGCAAATCCACGCAACCAGGCTCTAACTCTTTCGTATGCGGACGACACTAACCACATAAGCAGACACAAAACGCTGCAGGGAGCGTTACACGTAATGCAAAACATCCTAGACGGGGCACACGCGTGGGAGCAACTGTGGCGCATTAAGACCAACGCGTCGAAATGCAATGCTGTATACTTCTGCTGCAAACGAACCAACAGAACAATCACAAACACTCCTCTTAAAATAAACAACACAAACATCCCAGCGAAGGACCATACCCGTGTGCTGGGTAGCACACTTGATAGTGGCCTTACCTGGACCCCACACTTCCGCAAGCAGGGAGCGAAGGCTAGGGCTGTGCTGGGTAAGCTAAGACGCTTCAAAACTGCAACACTGACCACCAAACGTCGATTGTACCTAGCCCTCGTCAGACCGATTCTGTGCCAGTTCCCGGGACTATGCCAGCTGACATGTGCCACTAATAACTACGAGCATCAGAAGGTTCAGAATGCCGCTGTCCAGTTCATCACGGGCTCGCGATGGAGCGACTTCAGAACCACTGAATCTCTACACCAAATTTCCAACATCCGTCCACTCAACCAACACAAACACAAACTTCACTCAAGACACCTAGAAAAACAGCACGACAAACACAAACATCTGATACAACACATTGCACCTAGACCACACCGTACAGACTATCTGTCAGCTGCGCCCGTCCCACGTGCGGTGTACACGATGAGACCTGTATAACCGTACCTACAAATAATACACCCCTTCACCAGCTTGACTGGTGATAGCCATAATAATGTAATAATAATAGTGATGGTAATAATGATAATAATAATAATAATAATATCGCATGTAGCCCATTAACTGACAGGCTACAAAAATATGCAAACAGTTCAAACCCAACCTGGGGTAAAACAGGAATTCTCATGCCTTACCTGGGGCTAATCAGGAACGCCCTCTACACGCGGGAAATGAAATCTACTCACCGTAAATTACACACACACCTCTCACGAACATAGCCACATCCCACGCACAAACATCTACACTTACTTTTCCTTCGACTAAAATTCGCTTCCTTTCTAACTTTCTTTTATACTACATCTTCTCATTTCAGTTTACCTCCCACTAAAGATTTTTCCGTTTTTCCACCTTTCTCTCCTAATACGTCTCCTACCATTTTCCAAACTTTCGTTGGTGATATAATCTGCTCTTCCTCCCGGCATTGACGCCGCCGTCCAAGCTCCCAGTCCAGTTCTCCCGAGTCACGACCACCAACAAGCCCCTAATCGCTCGCAAATCGCCCGGTGGCAATAGCCCTCTTTTATACGCTACTATTTTTTCATTTTCCTGCAGACATTCTTCCCTTCCCACAAAACCCCATCCCGCGCAAGCGAGGTGGTCTTTCCTAGGAATCCAGAATCCAGAACAGTACCATACCCGTGTGCTGGGTAGCACACTTGATAGTGGCCTTACCTGGACCCCACACTTCCGCAAGCAGGGAGCGAAGGCTAGGGCTGTGCTGGGTAAGCTAAGACGCTTCAAAACTGCAACACTGACCACCAAACGTCGATTGTACCTAGCCCTCGTCAGACCGATTCTGTGCCAGTCCCCGGGACTAAAACCAGCTGACATGTGCCACTAATAACTACGAGCATCAGAAGGTTCAGAATGCCGCTGTCCAGTTCATCACGGGCTCGCGATGGAGCGACTTCAGAACCACTGAATCTCTACACCAAATTTCCAACATCCGTCCACTCAACCAACACAAACACAAACTTCACTCAAGACACCTAGAAAAACTGCACGACAAACACAAACATCTGATACAACACATTGCACCTAGACCACACCGTACAGACTATCTGTCAGCTGCGCCCGTCCCACGTGCGGTGTACACGATAAGACGTGTATAACCGTACCTACCAATAATACACCCCTTCACCAGTTTAACTGGTGATAGCCATAATGATGTAATAATAATAATGATAATAATATTGCATGTAGCCCATTAACTGACAGGCTACAAGAATATACAAACAGCTCAAACCCAACCTGGGGTAAAACAGGAGTTCTCATGCCTTACCTGGGGCTAATCAGGAATGCCCTCTACACGTGGGAAGTGAAATCTACTCACTTCCCGTAAGTTACACACACACACCTCTCACGAACATAGCCACGTCCCACGCACAAACATCTACACTTACTTTTTCTTCGACTAAAATTCGCTTCCTTTCTAACTTTCTCTTATACTACATCTTCTCATTTCAGTTTACTTCCCACTAAAGATTTTTCCGTTTTTCCACCTTTCTCTCCATCTACGTCTCCTACCATTTTCTGAACTTCTGGCGATATAATCTGCTCTTCCTCCCGGCATTGACGCCGCCGTCCAAGCTCCCAGTCCAGTTCTCCCGAGCCACGACCACCAACAAGCCCCTAATCGCTCGCAAATCACCCGGTGGCAATAGTCTTCTTTTATACGCTACTGTCTTTTCATTTTCTTACAGACATTCTTCCCCTCCCACAAAAAACGATCCCGCGCAAGCGAGGTGGTCTTTCCTAGGAATCCAGAATTCAGAACAGTACCGACCAGACCGACCAGCGCACAACTACATCTCCTCGTCCAGTCTTCTAGCTGTCCCATCGAGCCTCGCCGTCATCATCTGCTACCGCCTCGCTGACGTTAGGCTCCACGTCCAGCTACAACCCTAAGCTCCACTAAGCTGTGGCCTTAGTCCGAGCTTCACCTATATTTCTCATGTGACACTTCTAGTGTCGCACCTTGTGGCTAATTACCAAAAGAAAGAGATTAGATATTTTGTGTTGATTTTCATTTGTCCTGCCGTTGTTCCGAACCAAATACTACTACAGTTTTCCTTGTTTCTGTGTGTCACACATGCATTGGTGGTGACATCATGCCTGACGTCGTAACGGTGTTCACGTATTCGTGTATTCAGGTCGCGTGACGTTTCTCCGATGTAAACTTTATCACATCCTGAACACGGAATACGATAAACACCGGCTTTGGTGCCTGGTGTTTGGTTGTTGTGTATTTTCGTCTTCGTGATGTCTTTTATCGTCCTGCTTGTCTGGCACACTACTTCAAAGTTGGTGGTTCTTAAAATATGTGTCAGGTTGGTGGCAACGTCGCTGGTTGGCAACACGAGACGTTTTGTTGTGCTGTCCTGCTGCCTACGGCTTTCCCGAATCTTAGCGGCCTGCTGTCTGCAATTATCTAAAAGAAATTATGGAAATTTCAGTGTTAAAAAGGTCTCTTTAATAAATTTGCACTCTTCTTCCAAGTATTTTGTACTGCATATCATAAATGCCCTAAGGGAAAAGCCTATTACTACTCCTCTCTTGGTCCTTATGTCATGGTGGGAGTAGAAATGAATTAAATCATTTTTGTTGGTGGGCTTTCTATACACTTTGAATTCAAGCTGGTTACCGTGCTTAAAGATATAAGTGTCCAAGAAAGGAAGAGAATCGTGGATTTCTTCATCTAGGGAAAACTGAATGGTGGGCTCCACTTCGTTTAAGGCCGTCTGCAAGCGATGAAAATTGAAACGCCTGGGTGTGACGAGTAAAATATCGTCCACATATCGCAGCCAGGTCACATGCTCGGGAACGATGTTGGCAAAGGGTCCTGTTTCTAGAAATTCCATTGAACAAAACAGGGGCATGTTTAATATCTCGCCCCACATAATTTCCCTAATACCCTTGGCCAGCAAAATTTTAAATATTTAAACCACCTTTTGTGAATATTTCGCACGGACGTTTGGGCCTATTCTCAACCTTTCCCAGTGTTCCATCCCCCCCTTCTCCTGTTCCTTCCCCCCCTTCTTCTTTTCTCTCCCCGTTCCCTCCTTTCCCCTTATTCTCAAGCTTATGTATCTCAACTTGTACTTGAAAAAGCTGTAATAAGCGAAACGTCGTACAAATAAAGGCTCCGTCCTCATATGGTGTTTAACTCGTCAGTTAACACTAGGTTTGCTGTGCTCCAATTGGGTCTGAAACCATATTGCCATGTTCCTGGTTTTTCCTCGACACATGATCTTAATATTTTCTCTATTATTCTTCCATATACTTTTCCAACTTACCTGATACTTCATGTAAACTTCAAGGCCAGCTCCGTCGAAGACGTCCTTAATTGTCCCATGTTAAATGAAGATACTGAACTATGCGAATACAACTACTGTTCACATACAAAAGAAAAAATACGTGATCTGTTCTACATTCCCACTGACTTACTTGTTTTAACTGCATCTGGTAAATTATTACAATGTCTGAGAACACAGTGCTTGAGGGCCCGAAAAACCTGTCGAGATTGCATCGTTGGCAATTAGACACCACAGATGTATGAAAGTTGGTCAATAATTTCCTCGTGTAGCCTGGTTTCCCATTGTTCATCTCTTGATATGCTATGGCACATCTTCAAACAAACCTTGATTTGGAGGCAGTTGTAGTGCTGTCACCTTATCACGTGGTGTAGGCCTACCCTAGGTCAATCTAGCGGCTCTATTCATAATATGAAGTTTCCTCAAGTGAAGTTAATTTATTACACTTATACTAAATTTAGTAAAGTTGACCATACCTCAGCAACACTACGCAAGTTATTTGTATCCAGATGCGATGTAGTATTTACTTTGATTTACTTTTTATTGGTTTATGTTATTTACACGACCTCCATCGACATTCCAGGCCTATTTGGCGGCACCTTTGCCACAGCGTCCTAGTTTAGGCTATTCTGCAAGCGTACTTTGAACAACCTATGGTATGATTGTGTAAAATTTCCCTTACAGAGTGTGTAAATTATAACCAGTTTAATACATTTAGTGACAGCTGCAATGAGGATTGAATGAATTTAGGAATGGGTGATTTGCTCCTGGGTCTGTAAGAAATTTTGTACATTCCAGTGGGACTGAAGCTATGTGTAATCTAAACTTGACAAAAATATTTATAAGGAAAATCAGTGCTGTCTCTCAGACGATTACTTCACAATGAATTGTAAAATAATGTTATGGTGCAACTTTAGATTTTCATTTCCAATGGACGGTGGTGCATTTTTTTAATCTTAAGAATTTGATTGAACAATGCACGATATATAAAATACATGATTCTTTAATTACTAAGATGTTTTAGCATATGTTTTAGGCGCATATTTATCGTCACATGTTTACGTCAAATTGGGCAATGAATCAAGGTAGCAAGGAATTGTGGGTAGTTTGTGATCGTAAGACTTGTGTAAAGGTGAGAGTGTGGGAACCTGTACGAGAATTGTTAGTCATATGTGTGATGGTGGCATTATAAGTTACAAAGCAAGTGCACATAGAAGTTGCTCGTGTTATTGATATATTTGTAACGTGGTGTGTTATATATATTGCACACATATTCGAAAGACACCATTTAAGGAACCCATTGCCAATAGTCGCATAGGAAGTTAACGTCGAAGGGTGCATTGATGGATCTTCTCTGTACTAATACTAGTGCCCTGCATGCTGTCAACCACTGAAGACGTCAAATATCGACAAAAAGTAAATCAGTAGCGATACTGTCACTAGTTCCTCGTAGATAATGATGTATATTGTGGAAGTAGAAGACGGCAAAATGTGTTGGCCGGTGGGTGATGAGGAGGCTGTGTGTATTAGAGGTGGTGCAGAAGGCATTGCCCTCATCCAACAACCTGACTTACAGGCTTTGCACCATTCCAAGTTCATCCATAACATTTGCTCGGAACACGAATAAACACCAGTTAGAAGTGACGATATGTAATAAAACTAAGTGACATATGATAAAAATGAACAGGGAAATAACAAATCAGTATAAACATTTCAGTAATTGCATATTAATGATATTTACATTGGAAGTCAGTTCATTTAGCATATTTGTCTGTATTTCTTTCTTTTACATGTTAATCTGATGGATAATTGATTATAAAAAATTCCTCATAAGATATAGAATATAGGCAATATGGGAAGTTTGGTAAAGAAAACTGCCAATGCATTCAAGGAAGTATAATTTTAAATCACAGGTGGATCAGGGATGTTGAAGATTATTATATCGACACAGGTTATTCCAGTCATGCCTGTAGCCAGAAAAGGAAGATGATAATATATAATAAAATATAATGATGTACAGTGGGACAAAATCTTTATTTATTTTATTTATTTTTTTTTTTTTTCAACTGGCAACCCTTACATACTAATATAGGCTTGAGGGAGGGGTGGACTTTTTTTTTTGGGTTGTTTGCAACTTTGTTTCTCTAAATCATGTCTTTTGTGTATTCTTAAAAGTTTGAACCATGAATTTAGATAGACAGCAACACCTTCCTCACAGAAAATAAATTTCAATACCAAAAGCGGCAAAGACCCAAAGTACTGGAATAATAATAATAGCAATAATTTTGGCATTGAATCAAGATTTAGGGTCAACTTGGCCCATAAATTGACCAACTCGGCCCTTTAATTACGCATATACTAGTATTCTTTAAACATGTTAAATGTTCTATATACATATAGGCCTAGGCAAGTTTATAATAGCACATCAGATTGACACACAAAAACATAAAATTAAACTTAAATTATGCTTAAAATACAATGTACCTGGTTATAAATAGATGACATTAAATTATTACTTCATTTCATCACAAGGAAATAGTTACAATCAACATGCATTGGAATGCCCTTGAACATTGTCTACATTTTATTGGGTAATTAAAAAAGAATAGCCTACATTCAATGACACCAATTCAATACGAAAAGATTATGACGCATCACTGATACTGATGCATTTAGAAATAAAAGTACTTTATTGAAATTACATGTTTGTAACACTAGAAACAATGTTACACATGTGACATATAATGTACATTTGTTAATTAAGTA
>NC_134783.1:6899253-6901753 GCF_046742065.1 Oratosquilla oratoria
AAATCCAACACTCATCTCCGGTAGCTACATCTGAGAACCGTTTCGGACCATTTGGCTCGAATTCAGCCAGCCATAGACGACAAATCTGCACCCGTTCGCTCTTCTGCTCTTCCGTAAGCAAATGAGGTATCCATCGAGCACACTTCTTCCTCAGCCCTAAGTGTTCATGCACGATGTCATGTGCGCTCCCATAACTGACACCGAGCTCCAAGGATAAGAATCGAAGAGTAACAGTTGGATCTTCGTCAATGATGGCCCGCACACGGACCGTCGTTGCTTCGGTCACGGATGTCCGAGGGCGGCCAGGATGATGATCATCTTCTAGCTGCAATTTTCCGGCTGCAAAAGCTCGAATCCAGCGGGAAACAGT
The DNA here is from genome assembly GCF_046742065.1 of Oratosquilla oratoria. Lineage (NCBI taxonomy): Eukaryota > Metazoa > Arthropoda > Malacostraca > Stomatopoda > Squillidae > Oratosquilla > Oratosquilla oratoria. The sequence continues at coordinate 6,899,624 of NC_134783.1, forward strand.
TTCCAGTGATGGAGTAGACTCGGGAAAAACTTGCAACAATTCCTCTCTGATCTCCGTTGCTTTTTTCCCGAGTTTCCACCTTGTGAAGGTGTAGAATCTGCAGCCTTCTTTTGAAAAATCCATGTTTCCGGTCAGAGAGGCAAACCAACAATGACGCAATCGCACAGCGCAACGATAAAATGTAAGCTAGACAAACGGCGACAAGCTCAAACATGTAACAACAGGCAACAACTGCTGCCCCTTGCTCCCCGCCCCCCCAACACTTATAGTCTCTCAGCTACGAGTCCGACTGTCATTACTTTCTGATCACCCCTAGTATTATATGGGAAGGGAGCTATGCTCGTAGTGACCTGTCTTTGTATCTTTTAGCATCAAGTTTTTTCTTAGATTCTTGTATAGTACTTGCACATACTGTTGCCTCATCAAATTTACTCCAGATATCCACCACTCTGTGTGGGAAGCTATTCTTTTTCAGATCTCTTCTATAACTATCCTTTTTGAGTTTCTTTTCATGTCCTCTTGTTTTTGTCTTATCCCACTTTAATAAATCATCTCTGTCTAGGACTTCCATCAGTAAATTGTCAGTAGATCTCTCTCTCTTCTTTGTTCCAGGGTTGGTAGTTCCAGTTTGGACAATCTTTGTTCATATTTCAATTTGGAGATTGTTGGTTTCATCTTTGTTGTTGCTCATTGTATTCTTTCTACATACATATACCAAAGGCTATTTTCCCCCTTACATGGGAGATAGCCAAAATGAAAAAGGCATAGAAACCACTCCCACCCATTCCATCCCCAACACACTCCACTACCCTCCACCCTCTTCCCTCCTTCAGATCTTGGCACCTCCTGGATAGCAGGTCATCCCTGCATCCTGTCCACTGCCCTGGCTCAGAAGCAGTGTTGCAGGACACAGCACATCCACAGCAAGGCTGCTTCATTAATTCGGCACCCCCCCCCTCCGTCCCCTCACGCAGAAAAAGAGAAGATGAGGAGAAATCCCTTTGGGCTGCATCACTTTATTTCTCATACATACTCCCTCACCCCCATCCCCCACCCCCTCATGCATCACAGTATCATCCATACATGACCCTTCTCCATTCATCCCTATCTTCTGTCCTCTCCTGTCCGTCCTCAACAGACATTCCTCTCTTTTGTAATGCCCCTTTTACCCCATTCATCCATCTCATCCTAGCACTCCCCCTCATATTCACTCCTTCCACCTCTGCTTTCCACACCTCTTTTACTAATCTTTCTTCACTCATTCTTTCCATATGTCCAAACCATCCCAATACCCTTTCATCAACCCTATCTCCCAACTCCCTTTCCACCCCTGTTCTCCTCCTCACCTCCACATTTCTCACTCCATCCAGCCTAACCCCTATCATACTTCTCTGACATTTCATCTCAAACACATTCAAACTCCTCTCTTCCTCTCTTATGTTCCATGTTTCTGCCCCGTACAGTGATGTCGGCACAATCACTCCTTCATACAATCTCCTCTTAGCATCCATTCCCAAATGTCTATTTCTCATTACACTTTTTAATCCACCAAGACATTTACTTGCTTCTCTCGATCTACATTCTACCTCCACCCTCACTCCTTTTCCTGCCACATTTGCACCCAAGTATAACTATCCACTTCCTCCAGTCTCTCCCTTGATACTCGCTTCCAGTCTGCTGCCACTCTCTCCCCTTGTACATCTCATCACCTTCAGCTTCCTTCTTTTACACACCTTCCCAAACTCTGTCACCAACTTCCTTAATCCCTCCTCAGATCCCACTACAAGCGCAGTGTCGTCAGCAAACAACAACTGGCTTATTTCCCACTTTTCTCAATTTTCTATAACCATCTCCAACCCCTGACCCACTACCCTTGCATTCACCTCTTGTACCACCCCATCCATGTATATGATTGAACAGCCAGGGCGACATAACACATCCCTGACGAAGTCCCACCTTTACCTCAAACCATTCACTCTCTCCATTTCTAATCCTAACACAAGTTCTTTCTAATTTCTTTATATACTTTTAGTACTGGGTGTCCATAGTGTCACAGCATTCCCCAATTTTGGTCTTAGTAGTGTAACTAATATTTTCTTTGCTATTTCCTCATCCAAGTAGTCAAAGGCC
>NC_134783.1:6914253-6926753 GCF_046742065.1 Oratosquilla oratoria
GGTTCGATGTTTTTTTGTTTTGATAGTAAATAATGAAATTAATTTTGGAGCTTGATTCAGTGGGCTTGATGTTTCTCTTTATGATTTGTTGCATCACTCTCTCATCCTCCTTGTATGCAGTGGAGAAGAAGGATTTGTAATATATATTTATAACGTTCTGCGCTGGATTGTCTGATGCATTTGCTGATTTAATTTCCTCGTACCAATTTTCCATTATTTTCTTGGTCACTTTTTCAATGTCTCTATTGCTAAAAACGTTGTTGATTAGGACTTGTGATGCTCTTTCTAGTTCTAGGTGCACATTTTTCCAGCTACTACAATGGCTAAGGGATCTTCGTACATATGCACTAATTGTTGAGATCTTGTACTTTTGTGGGCATTCACTCATTCCGTTAAGGCAATGTCCGGAGTTACTAGCTTTGGTGTAAACTGAGGTATGAAAAGATCCTTCCCCCTGTTTCACGAGGACATCAAGGAAAGGGAGAGATCCATTTTCACTGTTTTCGATTGTGAAGTTAAGACCTGAGGCTTCTATGAGTCTCTGTTGTAGTGCTACGACTTGTTCGTTATTTTCCGCTTTTACGAAAATATCGTCTATGTATCGAACAAGTCGTAGCACTACAACAGAGACTCATAGAATCCTCAGGTCTTAACTTCACAATCGAAAACAGTGAAAATGGATCTCTCCTTTCCTGATGTCCTCGTTGAAACAGGGGACAGCGTTGTAGATCTGTTGCGGTTTCAGATCGTCTTAGGCAACCAATTTTGCAAACCTATGACAGAAAGGAGGAAAGAAAAGTTAAAAAATAAATATTTATATAAATGCACTATGCATCCGTGTATGCGAGAGATAAATTGAAATATGAGATGCGAATCTTTACCATGAAGGCATAGGTTAATTAATGTACCTGTCTATAAACTCCTCTGCAAAAGGTAAATCAGCAGATTTTGCTTCCCCAAACACATCAAGACGACGTATTCTATGGCGATTCTTGAATCTTTTAAGTCATCCATCTGAGAACTGGCATGATTCTCCAATTGACATCTTTTCAGCAAAATATTTGTCTTTCTCTTGCAGCGTTGGGCCTAATATAGCTGCACTTTCAGACATTTTAAGACAAAACCACTCGTACAACACTTTGTCCAGCATTTCCACACGTTTATGTTGTAGAGTGTGGTGATTTTCTGCAGCTTCAGGTGTGTCACTCAACTTCGCAAACTCTCTTAGCTTTTTGGATTGGGCCTTGATATCGTAAATGGTAGACGACCCAAAGCCGTATTCTTCCGTTAGTATTTTTCTATTTTCGCCTTTCCTCAATCTTCTGCATATGTCTACCTTTTGCTTAAATAAAAGCACCACACTTTCTTCTTCTCAACTTTGGGCATGATAGAGTTGGCTTACATGTGCACGGAGGTGGCTAACACGTGGCGGGAGAAGTGAATGGGACTGAGAAGCCCTGGTGGCGGCGAGAGCAACTACAACCACGCGTAGGGATTTTAAACACGCGGGAATTTTAAATTTATCTATTTTATGTATACGTCTACCTTTATCAAAATTTTTCGGTTTTCGGGAAAAATATGCCGGTTATTTGAATTGCCGGATACAAGAAGGCCGGATACGAGGGCTTTTACTGTGTATATTATATATTTTATATATTATATATTTTATATATATATATATTACAGGTAAACGTCGACTTACGATGGCCGCGACTTACGATTGTTCGACTTTACGATGACGACGACGACGACGATATGATAATTTAACCCCTTCCATACGGTGCCGCACATGTATGCGTCATGAGGAGCAAGAGGATTCGCGACGCTGACATATCGGCGGGGTGAAAGAGAGAACGATCAATATAAGCAGTGACTATATTTTATGATGCGAGTATTATTACGTCACGTCGTACGGGCTGGCATTGGCTGCTGCCCGCGAGATTTAAGTTCCGTACTGAAAATACATATTATAGTGTTTGAATATGGTATAAAAAGGATAAAAATAAATTAAATAAACTATGTACATGTTTAATAGGCTATATTCAGTATCTCTGGTGGTTAATATACAGGTAGGCTAGGTACAGTGACCACGGAACAGAGTGGGGATCGACTTACGATGAGATCGTCTTACGATGGCTCTATCGAAACCTAATGCCATCGTAAGTCGACGTTTTCCTGTATATATATATATATATAATATATATATATATATTATATATATATAATATAATTTATATATATATAATATAATATATATTATTATATATATATAAATTTATATATATATAATTATATATATAATATATATATATATAATTTATATATATAAATATATATATATATATATATATTTATCATATATATATTATATATATATAATATATCTCTATATCCTTTTCTGATTTATTTCTATTCTTGACAACTTCTCCTAAATCAGAAAAGTATATAGAGAAGGGCGCGATTTACAATATACCATGTGGTGGTTATCCGTTAGGATATTATGGAGAGACGGGAAGATCAGTGGAGCTACGGACATATGAGCACAAAAATGACGTCAGAGCTCACAGAACCTCCAACTCACTAGTAGTTCATTTAGACCAATGTGGTCATCTTCCAGATTGGAACAAGATAGAGGTGCTCCACAAAGGTCTAGAGAAAAAGAAAAGAAAAATAGTGGAGGCAGCCTACATTACTTCCCACCCCTGCATCAACCATAGGGAAGGGTTTATAAAATTAGCAGGAGCGGTAGGTACTCTGATTGTCAAGGAGGTAAAAAGGACAATCAAGAACGGAGGGAGAAGTGACATGGTCGGAGTCACAAGAAAAAGGGTAGAGGACGGATGAGAGTATAGAGGGAGGGGAACACGGGAAGGATGGATTATATAAGCTGTTAATTTTCTGAAACTGTATGTACTTTGAGAATGTCGTGGTAAGGACGAAACATCAGTGAATAAAACTCCAAGTGTTCTTTGTGTTTAACTCACCACCCTTCCACTCATATATATATGGCAACTGATGTAGAAGTCGGTGAATCTGTTGCAAATAGCGACCACAACTTAGTCAGATTCAAACTCCTAAACAATTTTAGAATAGATACAGTACTTGTGCTTCTAAAATACCCGATTTCAGTAAAGCTCAGTTCATAGAACTACGTCAGGAGCTTCAGCTTACAGATTGGGAGGCAAAATTAAACGAAAGGCCTGTAGATCAGATGTGGGAAATATTTCAAAATACGCTCACTAAGATGATTCAAACTTACATTCCTTTTAAGGACAGACGTCCCCCAAATCAGGCTCGCCCAAAGTGGCTCGACAAAGAAACTGAAAAAAGTATTGCTAAAAAGAGACAGGCTTATAAGAAATATAAGTGCTCGGGTGCATCTAATGACTATGAAAGTTATGTATCAATACAGAGAGATTTAAAAAAGACAATAAGAAAAAGAAAACGACAATACGAAATGAACATCGCTGAGAAATCCAAAGAGAATCCCAAAGAATTCTATAGTTACATTAGAGATAAAAAGGTTGTTAGGAATCACATTGGTCCACTATTATCTGCTGACGGTCAACTTGAATATTCAAATGAAGGAATGTGTAATCTCTTAAACAATTATTTTAGCTCGGTATTCGTAAACGAAACACAAGTGAATTCCAAACTGAAACCTGTGAAAAGTCTGGGGTAAACTTACTCACTACGGTAAATATAACAAAAGAAACAATTAAAAGGTGTATAGACAAACTCAAAGTTAATAAAACACCAGGGCCTGACGGTTGGCATCCAAGAATCTTAAAGGAAATGAAAAATGAGATTGTTGTTCCATTAGAAATTATTTTCAAGAAATCCATCATATCCGGAGATGTCCCAAGAGAATGGAAGCTAGCTAACATTACTCCCATATTCAAAAAAGGTGACAAAAAGAAACCAAATAACTATAGGCCTATTAGTTTGACTTCGATCGCAGGAAAAATAATGGAAACTATCATCAGAGATGCTATCGAATATCATTTAGAAAGTAACCGTTTGATAAATGATAGCCAACATGGTTTCAGACGGAAACGTTCTTGCGTGACTAACTTACTCGAATTCTACAACACAGTTGTCTCGAATTATGACAAAAGAAACAATATAGATTTAATATATCTAGACTTTGCAAAAACTTTTGATACCGTCCCACACGAAAGACTACTTACTAAATTAGCTTTGCATGGAATAAGTGGTAGCCTATTAGGTTGGACTAGTAATTGGTTGAAAGGTCGAAAACAGAGTTGTTTTAAATGGAAAAACTTCTGGATGGAAAAGTGTTGCAAGTGGAGTTCCTCAGGGTTCCGTTCTTGGGCCACTTCTATTCATAGTATATATAAATGATATAGACCATGGACTAAAATCTACTGTTTCCAAATTTGCTGATGATACAAACCTGTGCGGAGTGGCAAATGATCACTCAAACCAATTAGATATTCAAGAAGATTTAGATAAATTACAGCAATGGTCTGAAAAGTGGCTAATGAAATTTAACACAAGTAAATGCAAGGTAATGCACATAGGTAAAAATAACAGCAAGTACGATTACAAGTTATTTGGAAATTCGTTAACAAAAGTGGATAGTGAAAAAGATCTCGGCGTAATTATCAGTAACGACCTCAAATCATCCAAGCAGTGTATTTCAGCCTCTGAGAAAGCAAATAAGATTCTGGGATTGATTGCTCGATCTTTTGATTTCAAAAGTCCATCACTCATTAACAAGCTATATAAATCGTTAGTTCGTCCACATTTGGAATATGCTGTTTCCGTATGGTCACCGAATCTCATTAAAGACATTGACAGACTGGAAAAAGTACAACGGCGAGCCACAAAACTGATTCCAAATATCAAAAATAAATCATACGAAAATCGACTTAAGCACATGAATCTGTTTTCCCTAAAAAAGCGTAGACTCAGAGGTGACTTGATACAGGTCTTTAAGATTTTAAAGGGAATTGACAACATCAAAAGTGACAAAATTTTCACATTGAATGAGAATCAGACAAGAAACAATGGTCTCAAACTGTCCGGAAATAGATTCAATTTGGAAGTAGGTAGAAACAACTTTGCCAACCGTGTAGTTAATGAATGGAATAAACTTCCTGCACAGGTAGTGCAATGTAGTTCAGTTCGAAGCTTTAAGAATCATTTAGATAAATACCTAAGTAAGATGCTGTAATTATTATAATTTATGTTATATTATTTGTTTTTGTTTTGTTATAATTTGTCTGTCTGATTTTCATTTATTATTAGTTATATGTCAATTTATTATCATTTACTATTTACCTGTTTGTTTGTTATTCAACTATACCAATGCATTTATTTATGTATTTTAATTGTTTTTTACATTGTTATAGTTTTAATTTATTATTAATATTTTTTTTTTTTTTTTTTTTTTTTTTTTTTTTTTTTTTTTCATCCGACCTATATATATACAGGTAAACGTCGACTTACGATGGCCGCGACTTACGATTGTTCGACTTTACGATGACAACGACGACGACATGATAATTTAACCCCTTCCATACGGTGCCGCACACAGGCGTCTTGATTATATTTATTGTAGTCGCCCCTGTGTTTTTACATTCTCTCAAATTATTCATTCTCTGTGGTTTTCAAAATTCGCGGGTGAAAGAGAGAACGATCGATATAAGCGGTGACTATATTTTATGATGCGAGTATTATTACGTCACATCGTACGGCTGGCATTGGCTCCTGCCCGCGAGATTTAAGTCCGTACTGAAAATACATATTATAGTGTTTGAATATGGTAAAAAGGATAAAAATAATTAAATAAACTACTGTACATGTTTAATAGGCTATATTCAGTATCTCTGGTGGTTAATATACAGGTAGGCTAGGTACAGTGACCACGGAACAGAGTGGGGATCGACTTACGATGAGATCGTCTTACGATGGCTCTATCGAAACCTAATGCCATCGTAAGTCGACGTTTACCTGTATATATGTGTATACATTGTGACGAATGTGGATAGGAGGTGAGGGAAATACTTTTATTCCTGACTAGTTTCGCCTGAGTGGCTTCTTCAGAGGAACATAGTTTGAAGTCAAGTTGGTCAATATATAAGGCAAAAGAAGGAATGTGGCAAAGTGTCAGGTTGGTCCCCCACTCGACCTCATCTGTCGGTGTGGCGGATTGTCACACTTGGTCCACCCGCTGTGACAATCCGCCACACCGACAGATGAGGTCGAGTGGGGGACCAACCTGACACTTTGCCACGTTCCTTCTTTTGCCTTGTATATTGACCAACTTGACTTCAAACTATGTTCCTCTGAAGAAGCCACTCAGGCGAAACTAATCAGGAATAAAAGTATTTCCCTCAGCCCGTGTTCCCTTACCTCCTATCCACATATATATATATGTTTATGTATATATGTTTATGTATATATATATGTTTATGTATATATATATGTATATGTATATATATATATATGTATATATATGTGTATATATATATATATATATGTACAGGTAAACGTCGACTTACGATGGCCGCGACTTACGATTGTTCGACTTTACGATGACGACGACGACGACATGATAATTTAACCCCTTCCATACGGTGCCGCACACATAGGCATCATGAGGAGCAAGTGGATTCGCGACGCTGCCATATCGGCGTCTTGATTATATTTATTGTAGTCGCCCCTGTGTTTTTACATTCTTTCAAATGATTCATTCTCTGTGGTTTTCAAAATTCGCGGGTGAAAGAGAGAACGATCGATATAAGCGGTGACTATATTTTATGATGCGAGTATTATTACGTCACGTCGTACGGCTGGCATTGGCTGCTGCCCGCGAGATTTAAGTTCCGTACTGAAAATACATATTATAGTGTTTGAATATGGTAAAAAGGATAAAAATAATTAAATAAACTACTGTACATGTTTAATAGGCTATATTCAGTATCTCTGGTGGTTAATATACAGGTAGGCTAGGTACAGTGACCACGGAACAGAGTGGGGATCGACTTACGATGAGATCGTCTTACGATGGCTCTATCGAAACCTAATGCCATCGTAAGTCGACGTTTACCTGTATATATATATGTATATATGTATATATATGTATATATGTATATATATGTATATATGTATATATATGTATATATGTATATATATGTATGTAATACATATATATGTTATATGTATATATGTAATACATATATATGTTTATATGTAATATATATATATATGTATACGTATGTAATATATATGTTTATATATGTAATATATGGATTTGTTTATATATGTAATATATATATATATATATGTATATGTAATATATATATATATGTATACGTATGTAATATGTATGTTTATATATGTAATATATGGATTTGTTTATATATGTAATATATATATATATATGTAATATATATATATATATGTTTATGTAATATATATATATATGTTTATATATGTATGTAAAGGATTACAAAGGCGGAGCATGCCGACAGGAGACCTTTTGATCCATATCTAGGTCGGATGCGAAAAAAAATCATATTAATAATAAAATAATAAATAAAAACTATAATAATGTAAATAACAAATAGAATACATAAATAAATGCATAGGTATAGTTAAATAATAAACAAACAGGTAAATAGTAAATAATAATAAATTGACATAAATAATAAATGAAATTCAGACAGACAACTGATAACAAAACAAAAACAAATAAGATAATTTATAATCATTACAGCATCTTACTTAGGTATTTATCTAAATGATTCTTAAAGCTTCAAACTGAACTACATTGCACTACCTGTGCAGGAAGTTTATTCCATTCATTAACTACATGGTTGGCAAAGTTGTTTCTACCTATGTTTATATATGTAATATATATGTATAATATATATATATATGTAATATATATGTATAATATATATATATGTAATATATATGTATAATATATATATATATATGTAAAATATATATATGTATGTATGTACATACATATACCACGGCTTTTTCCCCCTTACAAGGGAGGTAGCCAAAAAGGAAAAGGCATAAAATCATTTGCACCCATTCCATCCCTGAATACACTCCACACCCCTCCACCCTCCCTCCTATCCTTTACCTCGAACCACTCACTCACTCCATTTCTAATCCTGACACAAGCTGTACTACTCTCATAAAAACTTTTGACAGCTCCTAGAAGCTTTCCTCCTATCCCATATATCTGCATAACCTCCCACATTACCTTTCTGTCTACCCTATCATAAGCCTTTTCCAGATCCATAAAAGCCCAAAAAACATCCTTCCTCTTTCCTATAGCTTTCTCACATATGTCTTACCACAAAGATCTGATTTACACAACCTCTACCCGTCCAAAATCCACACTGTTCCTCAACAATTACTCCCTCTGTTCCTCTCCTAATCCTCTCAATCAAGATCCTTCCATAAGCCTTCCCAACTACACTTAACAAGCTAATCCCTCTGAAACTACTACATTCACACGTGTCCCCTTTTCCCTTGTAAAGTGGAACTATACAGGCACTCCTCCAGTCCTCCGGCACTCTACCCTCTCTCCAGCAAACATTATGTAATATATATATATATATATATATATATTAGGGTGTTCAAAAAATGAAATTTCGAATTTTGTTTCAGCTGTATGCTGCCCTCTTTATATCAAATAATGCAATGTTCACACAAAATTTTTAGGAGGTAGTTGAATATTTAGGGTCGCTCAAAAAGTTTGCTTTATTTTTAAAAGTTGAAAAAATGAGAAATAAAACAAATGACATTTCATTAAATTTATTTTTAATTCTCTCTTCAAAAAAATACAAATGAAATAAAACTCTTTTAAACAAAGGCAATAGAACATGATCATTGGAAAGCTGATTTTTGTGATGGTGGAATCTCCTTCCAGTGCTTTTGCACAACTCTTCAAACAACAAATGAAATACAACTCTTTAAAAAAGGCCATGAAACATGATCATTTGAAAGCTGATTTTTTTGGCAGTGGAATCTCCTTCCGGTGCTCTTGCACAACTCTTAAAAGAAATTGTCGCTGATCTTTATCTTTGGTAATAACAGTGTTAAATTGTTGGATAAGAGAAATGGCCCGCTCAGCACAGTCATTCACAGCCTTCAGCTCATGTGCTGCTTTTTCGAAGCGACGATACAAATCATCATTTTCCCAAGAAGATGGATCTTTCGTAAGGGATTCAGGTTCTTCTGATAGAATCACAGGAAATATATTTTTTGTCTTCATCGTAAAAAATTCAGGGAGGGAAATCCGTGTCGAAAATGTTTTCCCATCGACCTTCTTCAATCCTTTTGGTTTTGCAGACAGAGACATATTGTCCACCATTTTCCGCTTTTCATCAGGTGAGATACGATCGTCGAACAGGGAAAGTCCCACAGCTTCCTCTGAAGGCAACCTTAGCAAGTTTTTCATTTGGGATTCCATGTTGCATGAGTTTCATCATATCCATATCATTCTTGGCAGCATAGGGACCGATTGGTGACTCATTCCAAAATGGCACATAGCACAGGGCGGCGAACAGGGAAATATCTCGAACTGCTTTCAGTTCACCTTCCGTCAGAGGAAACCGATCATGGAAGAGGAATATTTTTATACAATATATACATTTTCCCATCCATCTTGCATGATGGAAAGCACCTGGAGCACGAAAGGAAATTCCACCCGGTGGAGTACCTCCAAGGAAGAAGTAGGCAAGAGTATTAAGTTCCCGATAATCATCTCTTATTGCAATTAACCTCAGGGCAACCTCAAGACGTCGCATTGCTTCCTCACGAGGTACGGACCAATCACCCACGAAGTTTGCCAAGATTTCTTCATCATCCTCTGCTGTCTTGGAGTTTCTTTTGTCGAGGTTTCCCCATAGATCTTGAAAACGTGAAAATAATGGGATACTTGGTCCGGAAGAAGGACCCATAGGCAGAACGGAACACATCAGCAAGGATCACTTCGTACACGTGATGCCGACAGGCCAACCAAACAAGCTCCTTTTGTAGTTGCGCTTGAATTTTGATACAGGCGCCTTGAAGCAAACCTGTGTTTGAGGCTGTGTGTCAAACACAATAGCCTTTATGATGTGTGACAGGCCCCAATCGTTGATAGCAGACAGACATGCATTGGCTTCATCTGTACCCGAACTAGATCCAATTTTGGGAACACCAAGGAGGAACTCAACACCATCTCCTGAGGAAAGAATTGCGATTCTTTCAGCCTTCTCCCGACCAGAGCTTGCTACAGTTATGTCAGGCAATAGCTTGCCATCCCAATGCAACACGAGAGGTGTATCACGTGGAATTCTTGTCATGATGTCAGCCTTGATGCTGGTTGCTGCTTCTTCACGGTTCTTTTTCCGGTACCGGTAAATCGAACTCTGAGACAAAGTGATTTGTTCGATGTCAATACCAATAGACTTTGCCTGAGCCCCCAGTTGGTGCATTGCCTTCCTGTGAGACACGCCAGTACGATCCAGAGCCGCCGTAACTTCAGGTTTCAAGAAGATATTCTTGGGAATCGATGGACCTGCAGATATAGTATCCGTCTTCTTTCTTTTTTTTTGTGGCTGTGAATTTGAAAGGAGTCATCTGCAGAGGACTCTGAAGACGAACTGGAATCAGCTAGTGTCGATGAGCTGACGACTTCGACGGTTAGTCGTTTTTCCGCCTCAGATTTCTTCTTGCGTTTGTCTTCTACTTCAGCCCTTTTCTTTTTCTTTTCATGAGACTTTAAATGATCCATGTCAATTCCAGCCATGCTCGACTGGGAACGATCCTCTCGTTGGCTCAACAAGAAGACTTTATCTTCTTCATTTTTCATCATTATCAGCGCATCTTTGAGAGCAACGTCGAAGATTTCATCTAAGTTATCACAAAACATTTGTTCCTTCATGCGCTGATTCTCCGAATCCCACAGACGATTCTTCTTGAGACCTTCGTATTTCGTAACCAGGTCTGTAAGCTTCTTTTTGGCGTAAAATAGCGTTGTTGTAGGCATTTGGGCCTTCGCCCAGAACAAAAAAACTGCTTCCACAACTGCCTTCGCGCTCTCGGACTTCGTGCACTTCAAATTGAGGTGATGGTAAAAGAAGTGCTTTAGAACTTGACCATTGGACGGGAGTCTGGAACCAGTAAGTTCTTCCTCACAATGTCCAAGGAGCCAAACTGATGCTGCACGACGTCTAGCCATTTCAAAGTTCACCTGCGTTCTGCAGAAATATGAGAAGAGAAAATTAGGTATTTTTTTGCATGGGCTTAAAAAGTGAACAATATGAGCGACCTTTAAATCTTCACAGATCATTGCATAATTTGGCACAAATTCAGCTTATATAATTAGGAAACGGGGCAACATGCAGCTGAAAGTATACACGCACTTTGTAATTTTACCCTATGGGTTTGAAACACCCTAATATATATATATATGATATATATATATATTATATATATAATATATACATATATATATATGTAGTAATATATATATATATATATATATATAATATAAATATATAATAATGTATATATATAATATATAAAATATATATGTATGTAATATATCATATAAATATAAATATATATGTATGTAATATATATAAATATAATATAAATATATATGTATGTAATATATATAAATATAATATATATATATATGTATGTAATATTATAAATAATATATATATATATATATAATATATATATATATATATATATATATATATTTATATATATATATATATATATATATATATACAGGTCGTCGACTTACGACCGAGTTCGGTTCCGACAGACAGGTCGTAAGTCAATCTGGACGCAAGTCGGTCTTAGTATATATACAGTATATATTACCCTTTAAATATTTTTGTTTTGTTACTGTATATATATATATATATATATATATATAGATATATATATTGTATATTATACTTAGCATACTGAAATAATCTTAGCATCTTTGAACTATGTTGTACAGTATTTTTTAACCTTTTTGTAGTTTTGTCTGATTTTCTTTGGGAAACGTAGCCTAGGCCTAAGCATACTGAATAAAATCCTCTCATCTTTTACCTATGATATTTAATACTGTATTTTTTAACCTTTATATTATTTTACCATCAGACTTTCTTTAGGAAACGTATGCATACTGAATAAAATATTATCTTTGAGCTACTTTGTTTTATATTCATTAACTTTTTTTTCGTTAGGAAACGTAGCCTAGCCCTACTCATACTGAAGTCCTGTCATCTTTGACCTATACATACTTTTTTGTTGGTTACATTAAAATCATTGCAAGGCAAAATTAGGAATTTTTTTATTTCAAAACATATTCATTTCGTTTATGTACTGTACCGAAAATATTTTTATCGACAACAGACTAGGCATAAACAAAGTTTACTGTTACATTTTATTAATCGCAAAACATAAAAATACAAAATGCTGTACCGAACATATTGTAAACGACAACAGACTAGGCATGA